>NW_009713458.1:6365-32141 GCF_000703405.1 Apaloderma vittatum | reverse complement strand
AGGTGAGGCCTCACCAGTGCTGAGCACAGGGGCAGAATTACATCCCTGCTCCTGCTGGCCACACTGTTCCTGATACAAGCCAGGATGTCATTGGCCTCCTGGGCCACCTGGGCACACTGCTGGCTCACGTTCCACTGGTTGCCAACCAGTACTCCCAGGTCCCCCTCTGCCACTCCTCCCTCAGCCTGTAGCACTGCAGGGGGTTATTGTGGCCAAAGTCTAGCACCCTGCATTTGGTCTTGCTGAACTTCATACCGTTGGCCTCAGCCCATCGACCCAGCCTGTCCAGGTGCCTCTGCAGGGCCTTCCTACCCTCCGGCAGACCGATACTGCCCCCCAGCTTGGTGTCAACTCTGCATTTACTAAGGGTAGACTCAATTCCCTCCTCCAGGTCGTCTGTAAAGATGTTGAACAGGACTGTGCCCAGTACTGATCCCTGGGGGAGACGACTGGTCATGGGATGCCAACCAGATGCAGCACCATTCACCACCACTCTCTGGTCTTAGTCATCCAGCTGGCTTTTAACCTAGTGAAGGGTGCACCCATCCAAGCCATGGGTTGCCAGCTTTTCCAGAAGGATGCTGTGGGAGACTGTGTCAAATGCTTCGCTGAAACCTCTTGACTGCTTTCATTAGTAGTCCTTACTACTGAAATTTTTAGACAAGACACCTTCTTAGTATGTTAATTCTGATTTTTTTTTTACAAGTTTAAGGGGATATCCCACTAGTATCCAAGTAACAGAGCATACTGCAAACATAGCATCTAATTTTATTAATAGTGGCTCTGTCATCTGGGAATTCAGATGCCACTGTCCAATCCTCCTTGTGATCACACTGATCAATGGTAACTGAGCTGTGAAACTTACTTTAGCAAAGGATTAAATGAATATAGTAGGATTGAAATTGAACTATATTAGAACAGAATCAGACATGCAACTTAATACAAAGAGTATATGAGGTGAAGGATAGCATACACTGGAATGTGAAGTACCTTTTAGGGCTCAGGGAATAAGAAAAATCATGTATATATGTTTGATTTGAAAAAGGCATATTATATTATGTTTACTTATTGTGTCTGTACTTCTGAGTGAAGTCACTAATTTCTTTAGCTGGATATGTACCACACCACCAGATCAGCACCAGTCTGATTTAGCATGTCAGTGCTAGCATAGTAGAAAATAAGTTTTGATTATATCTGATATTCCTGTTGCAATACATTCTAGAGAATTTATTGCATGCTTTTCTAAATTAGAACTTGCTATTTCAATTTAGTTTAGTGATTGGACTTTGTTTCACATAGAAGTGAGGTATTTCTAAAAAGACACTGAATTGTCTCTCCACAAACAATTGGTCCATCAACAAAAATTCTGAACCTCAAGCAGATAATTTTGGAGATTTCGATATGTAAATTCTGAGATATATTAGCAAAACAAGGAAATGAAAGCTAGAGTGGTTTTCTTCAGAAGTAAGTTTCTATATAGACTATCTTCTTTTAAGAATGCCACAAAGTATTGAATTCATGATCTTCATAATAAAAGTCTGGAAGACTTCATCACCAAACTGAAGTAGATAAAGCCATGAAGTTAAAAGCTTCTGCATTTTCAATTTTGAGTTTTAAATTGGAAGAACATTTTCTATTAACAGATGGAATATGTTATTTTCCATGTTTTTTTTCTTCGCAGCCAGCTGTAGACTTCCTGAAGACAGGTATCAAAGAACTTAAATGTTGAAGATGTATACCAACATTCAGTGTCAATTGGCAGTATAATATGTTTCACAAATAACGGTATGCAATACATGACATAGCTTCCTGTCCAGAAGAACAGATCTGAGCCATTATGAAATGTAAAGGAAAGATTCTCTCTCTCCAATCTCGAACTGCATCAAGTATATTCAAAGAAAGGCTGGAAAAAAATTGGAGGTTCTGTTTCAACAGCTGTGAAACAGCCACTGCGATAAAAAGAATGACGCCTTTAAATGTCACATGCATAATGCCACTGGATTGAATGATGCCAAGCCATTGTGATCCTGGAAGACAGCATCAAGCTACAGTTTCCAAGAAAAAATGTAGGAACCTACTGTTAACAATCAGTAAGAGTATTTAAAACTAACTTTAGGGTGTGTTGACAGGCTGAAATATGATTTATCACCTGCTCTGATGCCTTTAGTAGCAAAGCAAACACTTTGAGCTGAACTTACTTTTGTCTACATAGCCTGCAATTCTTCTCACATCTCAAGAATGGAAACAGGTTTGTGTTTTCTGGTTCCCACAAGACAGTTTCTTACACCCTTTTAATAGTCTTCAAGTCTAAGAAGAAAAATACTATGGATGTATTGAATGTCTACAACCCACAGAAAACTGAAATGCATCCCCAAGAAGTTTAGGAGTATCTCCTGTTGTGATTTCTTTGACAGGGACATCTTGACAAAGGACTTTAAATTCCACACAAATAATTCCTGGGATAAGGAAGTTTTCTGCTACTGTGTTTACACTCCAGAATCATAGAATCATAGAATCAGAATGGCCTAGGCTGGAAAGGACCTTAGAGATCATTTTAATCCAGCCTCCCTCTTGCCAGTGACTCCACCTCTTGGCTAGATCAGGCAACACATGGGGACCAAATGGCAATTGAACCCGCGACCTTGGCATTATTAGTGCCACATTCAACTGACTGAAATGCAGATGATGTTATGAATGACAATGAAAATTTTGTAAGAGCTAATTAATATACTCCAAATCTTAGGGAAGCAAATTGAGACACTATGCATAATAGCTGGCAAGGAGATCTCACTACTTCCTTAGTCTAATGCCACTATCATCCATCTCCTTGGCACTTCGCTAACACACAGCAGCAGGGAAAGTAGGAAAAATGAACTCTCACACTGTGGTAGTGGAAATGATGAGTGAGAATATGTGGACAAGTGATTCTCACAGGAGTTACAAAGCTTACTCTTCCTCTGATCTCTGAATCCAGAACATTTGAAACAGATCAGAAGTTAGAAAATACAATAAATTTAAATAAAGTTACTGCAAGTTTCTAAGAAATCACCAATAGACTTCTGGAATTGTTTTCAAACACAAGAAAGATTAATAGAATCTATGTACTCAGAAAAACAGTATTTACTTTATGATGTAGGTGCCCTATACTGAAAGAATAAAGAAAAAGATGGATGTGAAGGCAGTGAGAGGAAGTAAACATAGTACTATTAGAGAATACTGTTACAGTCAATACATTTGGAAGAGAAGAACACAACATGCACCACATTGAATTAAACTATTTCAGTAGTAGAAGATGAATAACAGGCAGTGCTAATCATAATTTTTGACTCACTGTCTTGATAACATGGGAACAAAAGTCTTTCAAAAGTTTAATATATTACACTGGTTTTCCACTATGGCCTGAAGGAATTGCACATTATTTGTTTAAAAATCTTTATTTATGCTCTATTGGTGATTTCTCTGTTTGAAATCTTATTGTTTTTCTACATGTTTATGTTTTTTTCTTTGTCAGTAAACTTAAAAGAAACACAGCCATCTGCCATGAGGTACACACAATATCTCCCACTCAAACTGGTACTATGCTAAAAATAGTTTTAATTAATATTCTGTACAAATGCTCATCATAAAAGCTGTAGATAAAGCACAGAGCAGGCAGAGAATTTACAAGAGACCATTTACTAAATCTGAAATTGATACCAGTTCTAACTCATCTGCTCATTTAATAAAAGAACTGGGTTTTCTCCCTTAATGAAACCCAGTGCAAAACTTCATCTATATGAAAGTTAGTGATTGATTCAAAGGGTTGATAAAAATATCATTTTTACATTGCCTGTTGAAATGCAGTTCACTGGTAGTTATAACAGCTGAACAAACTCTCAGAAAATGCTCCCCAAATCTCAGAATATATTCCCTAAAAAAACCTGCCAATTTTATTTTATATCCTCACAATCATGCTTATTCTAATCCTTCTAGCATTCACAGTGGTGCTTTATTGTTGTTTAAAGCTAATTAAGAAAAGTCTTTCTATAAACTTCCAGTGGCCACTTCTGAGCTTTTGCTTTCATCTTCCAAATAAGCTCAATTTAGTTTTAACAATCTGCTAATGGTATTTAAGAATCTCTAAATATAGATTAGCCAAAACCTGAATTCAGTACCTTATAAATCAGTAAATCAAGAGACAAAATCACCAAGGAGATTCTGTGCTGATATAGGGAACAACAAAAAAGGTAGATGACATTCTGTGAACAAATTGGTCTATCAGACCTTCAAATAGACGGTTAAACAGATGTGACAAATCATTTACTGCACAAAAAAATTGCTCAGCAATGACAGTTTCCAAAATACAACTAAGTGGCTTGTGTAAAATGAAGTAATGGTCTTTCTGCAGTTTCTAAAAACCAGGTGTACTAATCACAGTAATATTTGGTTCACTGGTAAGGCTAACTGGGACTTGAGACAGAGCAGTACTTCATCACACAGGACTTTTATTTAGACATCTCTACAAATCACAGAAGAAGGAGAAGTTGAATGGATATAGTAGCATTAGATCTCATTATTTTGCATTTTTTACTATTATAAAATAATGCCACCTCTACTCATGATTAGAATTGCAACTTATGAGGAGTTTGAATTTTACATTGAAACTTCACCAACATAAGCTTAAGTAGAAAAGTGGTCACAGTAAGTCATTTAAAGCTGTCTATCTGGTATATAAATACATCTGCCAAAATAGAAAATCCAGACATGATATGGAAATTAATATGTACCCTAGACTTCAATTGCCTTCTTCTCCTTTGTATGCATTACTAACTTCCATTAAATACATTAGATATTTGGATCTTACTTGCTTCTCAAAGGTGTTCACACTTATTGCAACACAACGCAATAACTTACTAACATTTGCTTCTGTCTCATTTGAGTCTATGTTAAAGACAGAAACTAATTTCATTCCAGTAGGAAATGAAGGAATTGAAAAAGCAGTTCTTGTCTTAATACGTTATGTTTCACACTCGTATTTTAATATCAAATGGTGGTTATTTTCAAACAGCTTCTCTATTTGAGTCTTGGTGGGAAAAAAAAAAATTAAAAAAAAAAGGAACCTAAAAATCAACCTAGAAAAATGAAGATGTGTTCAAGGTTGATGATGGGACTAAATGGACCTGGAAACTCCTCCTAGTTCTATTTTAATATGTAGGAAAATTGATTCACAAAGCAGAAAAAAAAATACTTTTCTGCACCTATTCTGGGACACTTCTTTCTTTTGAAATAGTCCTTTGAAAGGCTTTTGAAAAGGCCAAGACGCTGGCCTTGAAATTGCCTTGGTTCAGATACATTTTTCTATTCTTCAGGTAAAAGTTTGGGTAAGTCACAAAGTGAAGTCACTTCAAGTGTACTATTACATATTACTTTCATTTGTTATTCATTTTGAACAACAGGACTAAACCCAGAAAACATTTTGTCAAACTTCAGAAAAGGATTATTTAATTATAGCTTAAAATATAAAGAAATCTTGGCATGCTTCAGGAATCTTATCCAGCACATGAATATTAATGGTATCTTCTTATAATCCCTAAAATGTGTTTCCATTAAGTATTTTTATCTAAAATATAGCTGGAATTTGCAGCATATCATGAATAAGGGAAATCATCGGTTGACTCACCTCAGATAATTGTAAGTCCTCTCTACAGTATGTATTTTCTCAGCTATTACACATTCTCGGCCATCTGTGAGCGTTCTTCCAGGATTTAGCAGAACTAAAGACGGCTCTCTTCCTATAACTTTAATTTTACAAAATGGGAAATCTGATCACTGTAGTGTATTCATATTATTGAAATAATGGAAGAAACAGGTGTTTTCCAATAAGAATTCTGTTGCACTGTTCCATTAAACGGATTTCCCTACTTCTCTCTTGCCCAACAATGACCCAGTTCCAGAGCTGTTATATTTATTCATGTGACAGAAGGAAAAGTTTTAAATATTGTTCAACTGCTTGCTTAATGCTTAGTTCTCAAGAAAATGGATAACTTCAGTTTTATTCAAATATTTTTTTTCTATATTACTGTAGCACTTACATAATCTAAACACCACAACATGTGGATAAGAAGGGAGCAACTAACGGTCATTGGTTTGATGAACTTTTCATGGGCTTGTAAATTGCTTCAGAAAAATAAATGTGTGCTTCCACCTACAAAAACGTTGGTATTTCAAAACTCAAAACCACAAATGGTTTTGAAGTT
Source organism: Apaloderma vittatum (assembly GCF_000703405.1). NCBI lineage: Eukaryota > Metazoa > Chordata > Aves > Trogoniformes > Trogonidae > Apaloderma > Apaloderma vittatum. Next base: position 25,905 of record NW_009713458.1, on the reverse strand, counting down.
GCTCAGGTATTTGGTTTTCTGTTTTTCCCATCAGTTTCGTTTCACCCAGGAGAGAAAAGTGCTAAAACTCCATTAAGACAGACAAACTGCTCTTACAGCCATCCCAGATAAAGAGAAGGAAGGAAACACTAGCAGTCTTACTGTAAATTTTCAAGCAGTTCCCAGCTAAATTTTGCTGATTCTGGTAGCTCAATCATAATTGGAGATAAATGAAAGAAATCTTTGAGGGATTTAAGTAAATCAAATCTACAATCTCTGTCTTCTAAGATTTTCTCCTTACCCATAGAAACATATCCAGCCAGGGCTCATGGAATCAGGAGCATGTAATTCTCTGCAAAATTAACTTCCTAGATAAAATACAGAGGCTGCATTAATAAATCGAATCATAGAATCACAGAATCATAGAATCATAGAATGGCCTAGGCTGATAATATCATAGACAAAACTGCTATGAATGTGAACAAAAATAATCTAAACTAAATCCACTTACATTATTTCTAGCTATCACCTCTCAAGTTTTAGTTCCCTTTAGGCACATTGAATTTTGAAAAAAACTCCTACTGATCCACAGATTTCCTTTCCCTATTTAATTTGCAAATATAATTCTACCAAAATAAATAATGAAATGATGTCATGGAAGTAGTTACTACCAGATAAAAATTTGTGAATGTCCATTTAGTAGCCATTTTCAAATGTAAATCACTGCTTTTTAATAACACAATATAGATGCAGCTGCTGTTAGTTATCTTTCAAATAAGAACACGTCAAATTTGATGCGTTTCAGTACATTTTGAATTTTCAAAGCTTCTGTTTTCTTTTTGCAGTCATAAATACCTCTGTGGAACAGAAAGTCACGAAGTTGGATCCAAAAGTAAATGCAGTTTCACTGTCATGAAAAATCATCCGTACAAAGTAATTCATGCAGTAATTATCCAGTCTGACTAACACATCTTATTTACCCTTCACTTTAGGTAGTGTATTGATGCTGGAAAACTTTGAGAGACCCTGCTTCAGTTTAAAAAATATTTTGCCCTGGAGAATTTCTTTGCTTCTGTATTAAGAAGTCTTCTCATCAGATCAGCTGTGATTGAGGACAAATGCCACTCAGAAGTGGCTTGACTTTGCAACAGCTTTTATCTCACTATCTTGAATAGTAATTTATTTGCAGGGAATTAACAAGCAGTTTTTGCTGGTCTGACATTCAGCAGCAAGCCATTGTTTGATCTATAATTTGATTTCTAATCTAAAAGTATAACCACATTCTAACCAAGGACAGCCTGACAGATCACAGCATAGGAGCAGATCCCAAATCAGCAAAACGGAGAGAGGAAGTATTTGCTCACCACAGTGCACATCACTCCTTTTGAGAGCTCAAGTACAAAACATGGATGATAAGAAACAGAGACATGCAGTCATCTTTTAACAAGCACCAAAAGGATGTCATGTGAGAAGAATGGGCATTCATCTTTAGCACTTTCCCTCAAGTATTCTGCATAAAGAAGCTTATCTTTTTAGGTAACATAACAGAAGGAAAAAATCCCCAAAACAACAAAGCACAAAAGGACAACATATTCCAAAACAGCAAGGAGACTCTTGCTGTAATCCATCCTCTTTACCCTGAATTTCTGCCACGGGATCTCAAACACTGGGTCTCTGAGGACAAAGACATGCCAACTGCGCTCTGCCTGAGCAGCCCCTAGCCTTTAATTCATGAAGTGTCAGTGGAAGACCGCCTGTTTGCCTTGTCCCTGTGGCTGGATGTCTGCAGCAGTGGGTGGTGACTAGTGCGATGATGTAACCCCAAGTGGCCGCCGGCAGTAGGTCATGGTTCATCTGCTTCCACTAAGGAATTGCAGCTGTGCGATCTACAGCCTTTACTTGGGAGAAGATTGGCCACATGCATGAAAGCATCCTGTAGCTGTTGCTTCTGTCTTCCCCAAAGAAAGACACGGGAAAGGAGGAGATTACTGAGAACTGCAATGGGTCACTGGTATGGCTGACATCCAGCCTCAGTGAGACAAAGGCCATTAACAAAGTAACCCCAAAGTATGAAGACATACAGGTGAAACCGTGAGAAATAGTAGTACTAAAAAGCAAAATACTTCAAAACGCTGTTCAAAGTTTCCAGCTTCTGTGTACCAATCCATTTTCTGAGCAGTGATTATAAACAGATTACACTGTAAAATCAAGCATAAAGTCTGCAGAAAGAGGTAACATTAGTCCTTCAGAGGAAAGAGCTAGCAATTTAGAAAATCAAGATATCACAAATAAGTGGAAAAGATGCTGGAAAAATGTTAGGAACCTGTTAGCTAACTCCCCACATTTCACAGGAAAGCTAGTGGATTTCTCATGTCAGCATGTACCCTTTTTCTCTTATTCTCCTGAGGGACACTCTACTGAAGATAAAATCGAGGCTTTTTTCAAGAACAAAAATAAACTAAGGAAAAATCAATTCAATTTAAACAGAAAATATGAACTCATGCTTTCTTTCCCCCTAGGTCTAATCACTCCTTTGACTCATATGACTGCACTTCTCATATACCTTTGTACTCTCACTCTGAAGTTTAACAGAGTGATGACTCCATATGCAATGCCACCACCTGTGCCTCTTGTTTCTGATTCTCACCAAAAAAGATTCTTATCTTTGATTGTAATATTCTTTGTGTCCTTCCAGTTCATCTAGAAATGAAAAGGAAAGACAGTCTGAAACCTAGGACTGCTAAAAACCTTGCAAAAATTGGAAACTGATTCCTCTACAGAACAGAATAAAAAGTGTAGCTATGGTCACTAGAAACTCTTCCTGCAGATGCAGACATGGTCATGTACAAACAGTCCTTTGTACATGGTTAATACTGTTAGGAGATATTTTGTATTAACCAAAGCCAATCAGTAATGAAGGATCATACATGTTCTAGATTGGTCAAGCAGAACCAGCTGAGTGTAAGAAGTGGTTCAAAGAGTCTCACCTGATCATGCTGAAGACAGCAAGAACCCTTGCTATCATTATTTGGATAATAATCAGTCGTCCCATCTGAAAGAATTTGAAAGAGCTCTACCTTATGCATTAAACCAAATAAATTGAGGTGCTTTTTTTAAACAAACTTTCTGCCTATGAGAGTGTGCAAACAGCAGGGCACTAAGTAAAGAAGGGGATCACTGAAGTATGGAGCTGCAACCAGAAGAGATACAAAATGCAAGCTTCTGGAGGACAGAAATACATTAAACATATTTCACACATACATATACTTAACGTATAAAATAAAGACCTGCTTTTCAAACCAGTAAAAAAATAAAATAAAATAAAATAATAATAACAGGTATACAGACTACACTAGACTAGACTATGAATAGGGCAGTTCAGTTGGAAGGGACCTTAATAATGATCATCTATTCCAAAATATCCTAAATATAAGCCTATAAGCCTAAGCCTAAATAACTAGGTAACTCGGGACCTTTGCAAAGAGGGTCCATACTTGACACCAAAGAGACCAAACGCAGAACATGCATATATCTGCCAAAATAATGCCACAAAGTACACTCTAAGTGCTGAGAAGTATCCCAAAGTGGTTGTGGTGGTAGATTGTCATTGATGAACCTAAGCCCTTGACCAGCACCCAACCAACCATTGAGAAAGGATGTTTCCAGCCAAATTATAAATCTGCCATGTTGGGGAAGAGGTTTCACAGATGAAGAAACAGACATTCAGGTGGCTTGTAGTGGAATGACATGCATAAGACATAAAACTAAGTGTAACATAAAAGATAAACCTTCTGAGTACTGGTATTGTGAGGAAAAAAATGTTCAGGAAGAGTGGAAATAAAATTGCTTGGTAAGCATTCACGTGTTTTAAGATTATCTAGAAGAAAATTATTTTGGGAAATAATTATTTAAAAAAAATATTTTAATAGAACTGTAGAATAAGTCTGCCAATCACAGCTACAGTCCAATTTGGGTATACGCACAGATACTATTGGAGAGGAAACTCAAGAGTCATGTCATTATGGAAGACTAATGTCCCAAACATACTTTGGAAAAGAAAGGACTACAAACAAAGTTAGGCCCAGTAATTTCTATATTCATTAACTAGGAAAAAATGAAAAATGAATGAAAAACATTTAATTAACAAACAAAATGGAAAAAAAATATAACTACTTTAGACCTAGGTGCTGTATGAGGGAATGAAATAATGGAAGAAACTTACATGAAGTACCTCTATGTTTATTTATTTAAAGAAACAGAGGGAAAGATTAAAAAAATAGAATAGGCTTTTATTGAAGAAAAAGTCAGTCTGTGAAGAATTAAAGCCTCTGGTAAGCAAATCCAGTGAAATTACCAAGTTCAAAATCTCAAACTGTACAGAAGCTTAAATTTCCCCAAGTCAAAATAGATAAAAGCCCTACTTGGAACACAAATCTCAAACAAGGAAAAAAAGCATCCAGAACTAATGTACTGAATTATTGCATATAAAAGGATATTAGTAGTAATACGCATGCCTGCAAAAATCAAGGGGTAGGGGAAAAAAAAAGACTTAACTTTAAAGGATGCTAGGATTTAGTACTGTGAGAGTAAAACAACATTCACTAGAAACCAAATTGGATATAACCACGGGGAAGAAAATAATGAAGATCATGAGATGGGAAAAAAGAGAAATGCTACTGGTTGAAACTGGAATCAAGCTTGAAGATAGGGAATTTCAGCCTAGAAAAATAAATGAACCTTTGATACAAATTTCCAATAAGATTAGTTGCACTGACCATATAAGCAAAGGGTATTTTTGGGTATTATAAAGTAAGAACATGTAAATGTAACTGCCATAGGAAATGTCAAAAAGCAATTCAAATACTTAACAATATTGTGAGAGGAAGGGAAGAGACAGTAAATAAGTTCAATGTGAAGAACAAGCTAGTATTTATCACAACAAATGGCATTTAATAGTTCCTCCGTAGCAAATGGTGAAAAACCAGCAAATTAAGACAGGATGAGAGAGTCCAGGAATCTGAGAAGGCTTCTAAGGTACTCATATTCAATATGCTATGATATTATACTCATGAACTCAGCATAAAAAGCAAAATGTGACATATTGTCAACACAAAGAAATATTGTGTGATATTGAGGAACAAAAGGATAGAAAAGAAATTACATTGGGTAGTGTGAAGTGAAAATCACACAGAGGGATCCTGTTCCACAAATTTTGCATTGTAAAATCCTACTTATGCAAACTTCTGACCCTACAAGGAAAGAGCTAATACAGAACCTTAGACTTCACAGATGTAGTGGAAAAGGGACATTTAAATTGGATACCTCTTGTCCCGAGAAAGCTTAAAAGACCAGGATCTTTAAATCAGGCCCAGAAGAGTGATGACAGGTTTAAAAATCATAAGCTACATAAGTGATATAGAAAACTACGAGGTTTGTTCTTCTTTAATTTCTCAGATATTTTTATTTTGTTACTATGAGGCAACTGCTCTCTCCCAGTCCAAGTGGCAAGCACCCTGTGGCAAAAATCTAGGGATGACTAAAAAAATAATTAATTCTATTTCATTAAAACTTTAAAAATAAGGTTTACTGTAGTTTCCTATGTACTTTGCACTGAATAAAACTTCTGATTAACCTTATACTCAGTACAGCAGCTAACACTGTACTGTAGAAAAGAGGCGACCTAGATCCAAAACCTTGTTTTGCTGAGTTGACATCTTACTTACAGAAGATATAAAACAACTTGCTTTGTGCTCTGCTGATTTTTAATCTCCCATTTCTTCCACAGTCTTCTGACAATTTATCATTTTTTTCATCAGTTGAAACAAATGGATGTTGTGGTCTCTAGGAGTTTTCCCCAATTTTCAGTCCCAAGAAACCTCATGGAAAAGAATGCAAAGCTGAAAGCCTGTAATATAGGCTGCAATGTGCAGGAGTACCCTCAGCACAGGTCCCTGAGAGACAAGGCAAGTGTTACGGCACAATATGTAGAGTCTCAGGATAAAGAAAGATAGTGGCACCCCTTTGGTGACTGAAAAGCACTCTGACTGAAAATTTAGGGCACATACACAGTTCTTTACCAGGAATCGCTGCAGTTTGCTGTCTCTTTCTTGGCCTTTGACACAATAACTTTTCCATAGAAAAGTCAGACGATAATTCTTCAGAGCCAGACATTGGTTGTTTTGGTAAAGATAAGTAGATGAGGAGGTCCATGCACAGCTTCTAAAAAGGAGTCTCTACTGAAAAGAGCAGGGAGGTAGTACTCATTTTGATTTAGGGCAAAATTTCATAAAAATGCATGAACCAGAAATGTGCGAGAATTTTAAATGAAAGCTAACTTCCAAAATATCAAAATGCTTACAGTAAAACTATAAATCCTGTAGCTGAGTGGCACCAAAAACTCCTTTGCCAAATTATTCTAGAAAAATCTCCTCGAAGGTTAGAACCATAGCAACATCATGCAGTCTTTCTCTTTATGTTGTCACAAAAGAGAGATTATGTGCTGAAGGACAGGATGTCCCATTTCCCTGACATGCTGGAAATTTTTTTACTTCATTTAATTAAGATCAATAATGTAAGCAAAAAAGCGACTTTTGCCGTGATGAATTTAATGTGATTTATGAGAACATTCCATCATTTCAAAGAGACGAAAATGCTTTAGAGTACAGACATTTTGTATGTATACAAGATGAATATAAAGAAATACATCTTTTGAAATTTTTTTTTTGGTGTGCGAACTGTGTAAGACCTTTTTAACAAAATTCTATTTTAAAATCTAAATAGAACAAATTTATTACTTCATCAGTCACTACTGTAAGCCATCTTCTTTTCATGGTATATACTTTTTCTTGCTAAAATTAATGAAGGTGTCATATGTGATAATGACATATATTTAACACAAAGTAAATAAAAATTATAATAATTTTAAATATGCACATAGCAGAAAATTCCAATCCTAATTTCTTCCAATGGCTTTTAGTATTGTTAGGTCCGAACGTAAAATCGCAATTTTAACATTTCCTTTTCTCTCATATTAAGAACACAGTATAAAAAAAATGAAGTAGTGGTAAGCAAAGAGAAAAATTCTGAAATGCTTTGACATTTCCAGTCACAAATATAATTGAAATTAAGAATTTAACAATTATTTATATATCTTAAAATAATCTCTAGCTTCCATTCTTCTATAATTCAATCACTGTCAGACTATACGTACCGCATTGCCTCATACACTTATTGAGACTTGGTCTATCAAGAAATTCTAATTTACAGAAGAAATCAGACATCAAAGAGGTAATATTATTTTAGGAGAGTGTAGTGTCATATTGACTTGAAACTAAGAAATTATAATAATAATTGCACAAGTCAGAACCTGCAATGTCAACATATGAGTCAAATAGATCAGGGTAACTTTTAAGTGTTAAAAAATAGCATTTTTGCTTCTGCTTCATTACAAGACTTAAATTCCAGACTCACATGACCACATGCTTGCATTCTGCCAGCCTCTGCACTTGCCTTCTCTTTGCTGCTCAGATAAAGGCTTCATTACCCCTTCCTTAAGATGGATTTGTATCTGTCTTCATGGCCAGGTCTGTGCTTGTCACCTACAAGCTTTTGCCCCAATTCATGGAACAAATGTGCTGGAAGAAATAAATTTTTAACAGTATATTCTGCTTTTCCAAACTATTCCTTTATTCAAAATTAAGCATTTGAATGTGACATATTTTTAGAAAATCTGAATTTGTGTTTAAATGAAAATTTTTAGTCAAATACACATTTTTGCTAGAAATGTGCCCAGATATACAAGTTCTTATACTTCTGAGCTGAGGTGAGAATATGGAAACAGTTCCATTTTTTCACTTGCTGAATAGCTATTAATTTACAACTTTACCTTTTTTGCTGGTTCTGCATCAAGCATCTACAATAAAACTATACTGTTTCAGAGACAGAAAGAAATAATTAGAAAATTGTTCTGCAGAGTCAAAGTCCAAGTAGTAAAAAAATCTACTAATGTAACAATGCTTTTTTGTTTTCCTCTTCCTTTTTCCTTTCCTTTTTGATAAACAAGCATTCTCACAATTTATCTTCTCTGAAGACAAAAAAAAACCATCTGTGCACCTCTATATTGCTAAGTTTGTTATAAAAAGAGATATAGGATATCCATGAATTTAAATCTACAAAAACTTGTCTGAGTGAAATCAGGAAAGTTCACAGCAATTGTACGGACAGTGATTCTCCCCTCAGCCCTTCCTTCTTGCAGTTTTCTCCACTGCCTGAATCCCTAATAAGAAAAGAATACATGTAGTGCAGCACAGAAGTATCCTAATTTCTTTTTACAAAATGGTGCCTCACAGAGCTTTTCAGTTTTACAAACTAAATTACTTTTGTCAGAGTTCTTGCAAGGCTTTTGATTCTTGTGAAACTGTGATGCAAAGCAGGTGACATCCAGAGGTACATGATTAAGTCAGCAGGTTTTAAATGTACTTCTCATGCAGTGGATATCTGCCAGTACTGACCACTCACCACCCCTCTCGCCTTCCCACTTTCTCTACAGCTGACCTATATTCCTAGCCCCACCATCTAGGCAACACCTTTCACACAAAACTGTGGAGGACTTCTCAAATCATGGCTGGTAGACAATGTGAAAAACCTGTGGTCTGAGGGAGCCACCTCAGCAGAGCACAGACTTTGTGTCCAGTACGGCCATTTGTGCTATCAAAAACTCTGCACATTTCTTGTGCTCTAGGAGCAATGAACAGGACTCCAAAAACAGCATGTTTCCTCCTGGCTGCTTCCTGCTAATAATCTGAAGTCTGCCAAAGCAGCTCGAACCTCTCCCCTCTCCACACCCAATCCCTAGGTCACTAACCTTCCCAGCACTGACAACAAGTCTCTGAAAAAGAATGACAAAATCTGAACTGTCTTTCCATATACAGGGAATGGCTTGCCAGGGATCCGATCTGTAGCAAAAATCAGCCCTTCTGAGCCTAACATTATTTTTAAGAGCCTTTGGGTTATGGGCCATATTAGGATTTTACACTCTGAAACGAGAGAAAAAAAAAGCCAACAACAAATCTCCAAAAGTTTATACAACTTGCCCTCAATTCCACTACTCCTTTCTCCCCCACACACCCAGACACATTTTATATCTTTATTACATCAGAGAATGCTGTCTCAATGATGTAGTACAGTGTAGTACAGTACATCTGGTGGCTTAGGGAATAAATCACAGGATTTTTTTTTTAAGCTTTTAAATAAAATTGTTTTATCATCTGCTTCTTCCTACTAACAACGCCATCAGTCCAAATGGCTTGCTTGGCTTTTGCAAGCTTTCCCACTAGCTCACCGGGCCTGGCACAAAAATTTCCCAGCTGTGCCATATGCTTGGCGGCATTAACAATGAGTCCCTAGTTACACTATGAAATTTCATTTTCTGCTCCCCAAGTCTCCATTCCCTGCATTCTACGAGAATGACAGACAATTTGGAAGACCAGCCCTGCCTCCTTGTCTCACTACAGAGGTATCAGAGAACAATAAAATAAGCCCTTCTTGTTTGGGAACTCCCAACATCTTTTCAAAACACAGCTAAAATAAACTCCAAAGCACTGAGGACCTTTAGCCTCAGGTTCTCTCTCTCCACTCCACTCCTCCTCCACCCCAAGCCAGGCTTGTGAATTACAGGCATAACACCCAGTCACATAGACTTAGCTACTTGGTTACTGAAATTGTGCAAATAAGGAAAACATTTATATAGACACCATTCACCTAAAGGTTAGAGTACTCCTTGGTATTTCAGGCCACATTTGCAAGTCTTGTGTTAAAATAGGTTTTGTAAGATTTGTTCACTCAAACCTTCATTCTGCTTCTTGCTGTTGTTTTATCAGAATCTTAAGTGATTGCTTAAAACCCTGTATATGCTGCTGAGCCCAAGCAGTATCAGCTAATAGCTGTGCAACCAGGGCATCTGCCACTGTCTGCATGGATGTACTTATAGTCTACCACACCTTCAGATTATCCCACAGAGGAGGCAATGGCCCAGATTTTACAGGAAAATCACTTTTAAAAAACAGACAAAACATTTAGTTGTCAGAATACAAATGCATTTTGTAGATCAAATCCATTAGTTGCAGCATTTACTTGAGAAACATCAGTACACTAAAGCTACGTTATAAGCTCAGAGCATGTTGGGTAAATATTAAAGCAGCCCCAAACTGGGTGATTCATGCACATAGCTGGTTCCAATACATATGAGAAACGCTAGGCACATGCAATACATAGAATCACAAACTCTTAGAATGGTTTGGATTGGAAGGGACCTTAAAATCATCTTGTTCCAGCCCCCCCGCCATGGGCAGGGACACCTCCCACTAGACCAGGTTGCTCAAAGCCCCATCCAGCCTGGCCTTGAACGCTTCCAGGGAGGGGGCTTCCATTTCCTGGAATTAACAAACAACAAAATATATTAATTTATGAATCAGTTACAAAAATCTTCACTCTTTATTTCCTACAGTTATACATATTTATTCTTTCTTTAAAAAAAAAAAAAAAAGGGCCATCTCTGTCTTTGTCTTGTAATTCCCATGAAGATGGGCAGGAATATAAAACTTCCACTCAAATGTTGTGAGTCAAGGCTGAGAATCTCCGGTGCACTGCAAAGCAGGAAGAACAGTACAAAATTAAGTATTCCTTATCTTTAAAACTTAAATTTTCATTGAATAAGAGTGATAAAACAGTACTTGAGAATAACAATTTATTCAAATATTACTTAATGGCAAGCATAGGAAGAAATTTTACTTTTATAGGAAGATGTCTTCATACACTCCTTAGAGTTAAGGCTACTTTAAAGTATTGTGATGCTCTCTTCACTACATCAGCTCCATACTCAAGTTCCTCCAGTAGGAAACTCAGCATTATATGGCAAATCAAAACAGTGTGGTAACTAGTAGAAAAGAATTTGTAAATCTTCAGAGGAAATTAGTAGAGGTTCCAGGTTCCCAACACTGCTTTTTAAGGCTTCATGTAGAAGCAATCAGACTTGCCTAAAGACAGTTCTTATTCTGGAGATTATCTTCAAACTAATGAGAAGTGAAATTTAAAGTCACATTTTCAGATTGTGTAAAACTAAGTATTTCCCCCTGAAGTTTCATGCCTGTACTCAGTAAGAAGCCTAGCTTATTGAGCAATCTGTACCACCTTCCTGTGGCGGTTCTGATGGCATCCTGGACGCTAATATGGTATTTTCCTCAAACCACCTCATCTCAGCTTCAAGCCACATGAATTGAAGTAATTCAAAGTTTAGCAAGGCAGCATATAAAACCTGAAATGTACTCCTTTACAGTGACATACACATAAGAACAGCTTTACCTCTTCAGTTTTTGTGATCCAGTTGGTAATCTAAAACAGTGGCCACTAGCAGCCACTTAAGGAAGAGGAGAAACAGGATAGGCATCCTTCTCTGAGAATACAGCCTTTAATAGGAAAGCATACATGTATTCCTGCATTCATGATAAATACAATTTTTCACAAATGAATGGTGATTATATCAGAAATTTAGATCTGAATCTCAAATAACAGCTAACAAATTTACAGAACTTATTAATTCTTTTAATAACAGCAGGTAGCATTGAAAAGAAACAACAATTTTGTTTGTAATTGCCTCATGATAGCATTATGAGACATTCACCATCAGAAAAGACACTGATAAAAAATTAATTATTTTAAAAGGGCTCCCTCAAGATATGGCTGCAGTACTGGTACAATAAAAATAAGAATAGAATGAGTTCAAGACTTTGGAAGACATTTTGCTTCTTTTTTCTGAAAACGATAGCTAAGCAGCAGTCAAAGACTATTAATTCCTTCTCTATTTGCGAGACTCTATTGCTAAATCTATACTGTCTAATTATTACTGTGCAGAAGGATGCAGCTTCTGACCACAAAATAAAGCAGTGCCAATTTATGTAGCTCTCCCCATCAGCATAGTTTGTACTATAGTTAGAAGGTAGCCTGTGATAATTTGCTGTTCAATTCTTTCTTTTATCTGAGTAATAAATACACAAGAATGAAAGATATTTGATTATTCATTTGAAAGCGGTCCAGCTCATTTGAATCTAAAACAATTACACTTTTGAACACACTCAGTTTTCAGAAGCCCCAGCTATTCTTAAGTGTTGAGTGTAGCTGGATCAAATCATCATGTCCCCATTATGTGATTAAAACAGCCCCCAACCATGCTGTTTCTATGTTTGTCTTTGTTTTCAACTGCCATGGCTCCAGAGTATCCTCCTTCTCCACCATTAAAGGCGATCACAGATTGAGAGCTGGCTGCTTTGCCTTTTATACATACCACTTGGATCATGAGTAATGAGGGGCATTTCATTTACGGGTGTTCCTAACAATGGGACCCCGTCCAAACTGCCATGTGTCTGTTAACTGAATGTTAAAACAAGGTAGTTAATGTTAGGCAAGTCTCCTTGAAAAGTTATTAGCACAAGAGACTGTTTATTGCTAAAACATTCTTAAGCAAAAATAGAAATATATTTAACACTGTGTCCTAGATTTCCAGCACACATCTCCAAAGAGAGTGTTTTAATCATTTTGCACTGTCTTTGTTCTCCACGGTAAGAGCTGCCAGCTTGCCTGATAACCCTTTTTTCTGTTTCATTTCAGCTTCAACAAGAACTGCAAATAGCAGCATTATAACACCAAAAGGAAGTTCAAAGACTTTCCAAGCTCATGAGATATCTCAAATTACCAGAAACAACAAGGCTATTAATTTTAAAATCATCTTAATCCTAGCATGTTTAGAGTTAATAAAAACTGAATTCTTCTCAAACCACTCCTCTGGGGCAGGCAAGAAAACTTCCCAAGGAATGAACCAATCAGTATGTGAAGCATTGGCAAAATCACATGACTGCTTTACACTAGCCTGACAAAAGGGGCAGAAAAAACACATAAAAATTAATCAGGGCAAAAGCAGTAAATAACTTGCTTTTCAGAATTTTTACTTATCATGGGTGTAGCTCACAAGTTCACAAACAAAGTGGATGTAGCCAAGGTAAACACATAAAGCTAAACGTTATGTGATCTATAGAATCAACTTATTCTCATTTTTGATATTCTAACCTATATTCCTGAACTAGAAGCAGTTAGGAAATAGATCTTATGGCATTTTGAGCTCATGAACATCATTATTTTCTATTCATTACTTATACGTCTTTCAAAAATTGTGAGAAATGTCTTAGGAAAGCACACAAAGTTTGATGTAGGAGTGGCCACCAGAGTTTGGAGTCATTCACAAACCTGACAAGCATACTCTCCATCCCCTCCTCCCAATTACTGTGAGAGATAAGGAATAGAACAGGTCCCAGGACAGACCATATTGAATGTCCACTTCTTACAGGCCTCCAGGTGGAGTACAATCCTCTCAACGTGACTATCCACACAGTGTTTTACTCATCCACCTGCCCAAGCTTCATTGTCCTAGAATGAATACAAGAATATTGTGATAGACAATGTAAAAAAATTTCCTAGAGACGGCGTAAATGACATCCAGTGCCCTCATATTATTCACAAATCCAGCCTTTTTATCCTTCATAAAAGGCAGTTAGGGGGATCAGGCAGAGTGTTTTGGAGAACAAGGCACTAAGTACCTCTGTTTTATCCAGGTTTTGGAAGCTCTTTCTAAGCTTACTTTATTTGAAAAGAAAAAGCAAGGAAGATCACCCAGAGGAAAAAGTATTATTTCCCTTTCACATGGAAAGAGGCTAAGTAGGCTAAGTATGCTGAAAGAGGAGAAAGTTTGAGAGGTAGCATAGTATATCTGCAGTGGCAGAAAAGCATTTCCTTGGAACCAAGCAGAAATGTATGAGGTTGCTACCACTGAGCAGGCTGGAAGCAAGACCTGTAAGAAATGAAATAGCGAAAAACTACTACTATGAATCTGTTTGTCTGTACTGTTACTGAACTACTATATACTAAGTTTTCTTTTTCTCCATTTAAAAACGTGGAATTACTGATTTTGCTTTTAATTGCCTTTTTAAATTTAAAAAGCCTTTTGAGGAATACATTACACAAGAAAATTTAAGCACATTCACTTCAAAACCCTCACTAAATCTGTATCTCATTACTGCCGTTAAATCTTTTCTTCAATAGTCTTATTCTTTCTCACTGTTATGGAAGAAATAGTTGTTCGTTATTTTCTTTGATCACTGAAAAGAACAACCTTAATCACCTCAGAAATACTCTCTCTGCACTGCATTTTGTATAATGAAAATTATTTCCATTTATTATCTACCAAAGATATGCCTTAAAACTGTTTAGGTATGTATGCATGGGCCAACATAAAAGCTTCGCAATCATTTAATGCAGCTAAATTAATTTTCCACATGTGAAATGAAAACTATTTTCCAAAACAACAAGTTACACTTCTATTTTAAAAAGCACTGCTGAGCTTGAGTTACATTTCAATCTCTACCTTTGAAATTACAGAAGACAATGAGAAGTAATTAATTACTTAGGCTTCCTGTTTTGCTTATCATGTGAATATAAATATAAAACTTCAAAAAGTATTATTAAACAGAATAAATTCAGCTCTTTCATGAAATTGGAACAGCTTTTTGTATGTACCTATTACAGGGGGAAATGTTAGTTTAGGCTTCAAGCCAGTGTAATCCTTGACATTTGTTCTTAAAACGCCCAGCAACATGAGCTTCAATTAGTATTAGATGTAGGAATGTTGTTTTTGTAATAGACACACCTGTATGCTGTGAAATGGGTTGAATACAACAACCTGCTTTACATATGCTACATTATAATCTCATATAGTCATAAGTCATTTCTTTTCATCATCATCCCTTACTGATGATGTGAGAAAAGAAGAAAAGGAAATACAGAGGGGAGGGGAGGGCAGGGGAGAAAAATGTTTTTTGAAAATACTTTGGGATCAGTAAACATGAGGAAAAAACAGCATTCTCTGAGTTCATTCTGCATCGATATTATAGTAGTACAGCATCTTCTTGCTTTGATGCCAAGGAAAATAGTTGGATGTTTTCCAGGACTTCAAAACACAGCCAAGTAAGCTTTAGTCTATATTTCAGCACCTTAACATCAGTTTAAATTATCACTGAAATACTGCAAAAAAATACATCAGATAAAAGCTTATGAATAATGAGAACTCCAGCTGAATTAAAAAAATTAAATAGAAAAAAGTTCTAATGTCTTTAAACAGAGTGAAATCTGTTAAGGAGTTTCCAACAATTCAAAAATCAGTTTTTGTCAGCTATTAGACATCTTCCGTTTTACTGACCAACCAGAACTTAAAAAATAAATAATAAGAGAAAGCCCTTCACAATGCCACTGATTCTATCAACAAATTTATTTTGGAGCTTATAGGGAGTATTTTCTCTTTTAAAACAGGTACAACTTGCAGGTTTAAGAGAAGACCAGTTTATTTAATACTCACTGTTTTTAATTTTCTTACTAAAAGAATAATTCACATTAAAACCACACTAGTATTCCTGGAATATTCAACTATTGGAGATGTCTGTGTCATTTTAACCAAGAGTGCTTCTTCCACCAAATATAAAACTGAGCAGGGATATTGTTTGCAATTTGTTGTTAATGTGTCAATAATCTTTAGTGTCTTTGAACCCCTATGTGGGGTGTAAACCAAAATCAAAAGATTGATCTTGCTCTAAGAAATTTACAAGTATAAAAAAGACTCAAACCAAAAAATATCAGATCATTGCATCCCGTGAGGCTGAGTTTGAATAATTCAAGGGGTTTTTGTGTGGACTTGTAAAAAATGGTCCAAGAACTTTCATGACACGCTTTTACTTTTCCTCTGACTGACTCATTATGTCATTCTACAGGAATGACAAACCGCAGCTTATTACAGGGAAAAAAACTCAGAGAAAGGGAGAATGCAGCAGTATTAGTTAAATTAACCTGAATATTGAACTAATTGAAGATGGAATACTTCCTGGTAATTTCCCTAACTTGCTGGAATAGCTTTAACCAAGCTAAACCATATTGCCCTCTGTTTAAAAACACAGGAGTGCATGAAATATTACTGAGTTTAACCAAAACAGTTGAAAGATTCAGACCATAGCTTGTGAGGCTAGTTACTGTACTATATCTTTTATTTAGCATAGTGCTTTGTTACTTTGGATAAGCCATAGTCTTTTGTATTACAGTTTAAGAAATAAAAAAAAAAAAATGTTCATGAACAGACAATCCTTATCTCTGGTTTTATGTTACCAAGTTCAGAAAAGACAGGTCGTAAGTATTGTCACTCTAAATAATTTTGCAGCAGCACATAATTCTGGATTAAGACATTCTTTTTGTTCAAAGAATGCTAAAATGAAGTTAAATAAATGATACTTTATGACTGATAGCTGCGAGAACCTCAGTTTTTAAAGATGAGGCAAGACATACTGCAACGTCTCCCAGTGTGATCCCTGAGTAATGTATATTGGTTTAAGATTGTCTCATACTGCAAAATTCAAAGTCACAAAACTTTGTGAAATGCAAAGCTGCAAAAACACCCTCAGTTTGGAAAAATTCTGCACACCAATCTTTCCTGTTGTTCTTTAGAAAAGTGCAAATCAATTCTTTTCGTCAAATTTCTGTTAGTGAAAAGAAAAACTAAAAAAAACCCAGCATATTTCAACTTCTATCTAAAGCATTTAGAAAGATTTACTAGTATATTTTGTGAAGATATAAAATTTTATCTTTCAGCAAAGTCAAATTTTTAAAAAATGACAGATTATTTTTCTATGCAACTTGAGTGGCTTTAATTTAGAATAGATGAAAGAGGGCAGACTAAAGAGCACAAGCAACACTTTATATAACATTAATTTTTAAGAAACTTCTCACTTTATGTAGTGAGAAACTAGCACTTCTAAACTTGTGAGACATCATAGCGTCAAAATATGGTTGTAAATATACCGAGGAACTATGAAGAATCGTGAACAATATCTGTCAAAATATTTTCATTCTCAAAGTTTATAACTTGTTTCATTTGTAACTTTGATAATACTAGATCTAGGACTAGCAACAGTCACCAAATAATCAGCAATTTCCATATTTCTGTTGCCACTGGCAATCCATGTCTGAAAGCAAGTCAAAGAGTATATTCTTCTATGGTATATAGTGGGGGGGTTTATCCATCCTTTAACTTGTGGGGTTTTGTTGTTTTGTTGTTGATGATTTTTAAGCAAATCACTATATGTATAGCATGCTTCACAAGCAGAAAATTTTATTACAAATTATTGCTTCACAGACTGTTATTTAGAAGATTTGGGGAAGTGCTGGTATTGTGAAACACAGCAATAGCATGTTAAGCAGTGAAGGCCTACATCTGTGCAAGGTTCTCATTAAATATGATTTTCTTTATTTGTCAAAAATTTTTCTGAGGTGGTCCTGACCATATAAACAGCCTGCTCTGCTTTTTGGAAAATATGGATGATGTAAAAGATGGCTGGCATTTCTTCTATAAACATATTACACCCTCTATGCCAAATATGTTCTATTTTTACTCTTTATTAAATGTAAACCCTAACATTTTGCATTTTTTTATCAGAGGTACTACATGAAATGAGGCAAAATTGGCTTTACCAGAACACAACATTATATTTTCAGTTAGGCAATATTACTTCTGCAAATTTAAAACTTCATCAGAAAAATGAAATACATGGATATAACATAATTTCTATGCATATGTTTTTAAAATGTTTAGTACATGAAACTACTATTAATTTCTACAAACTAGCATTTCTATCAAGTCTTCCTTACAGCAATTCTCATATACCATGATAGTACTCTTCAAGTGTCATTACCTTATCAGATTTTAGGCCTAGCAATTGTTGAGCTTCATTAGATAAAATTTGTAAATTCCTTGTTTGCCACAGATATGAGTCTCTGTTTTGCACTAACCCAGTAAAATTTATTTACAAGCTCTATTAAGTTTAAGAACTACCAAAATTATATTGTATTGGGTCAACATTTTTGTCCCTAATTGTCATCTAAAAGTCATTTGTATTTTCAGTTTTGCATCACAGTGTACACTTAAAGCTATTACACTTTTGTGAAATACTCCAATATAAAAAAGGTAATCACTGCAGTGATTCGCATTACATTCATCAAGATATTCCTACGCTCTGTATTGCAACTGCTTGCATGGAACATGCGCTGTTTTTCCCTGAGAGTGATGTTGTTAAAAGGCTGCACTGCTGTTTCCACTATTGGAAAGACCATTGCTCACTCTCTTGCAGTGACTGATATACCTCTTAAAAGATAAGGGCTGTGTTTATGTAATGTTGAATGGCTGCAACTAATTAAAATCTCAGAATTTATAAGACTCTGGAACACACAAAACACATGACCCTCTAACAGGATTGAGTTTACAGTTCAATCCTACACAAATCATTGTGGCAATTTCTTGAATAAATATGAAGAATTATTGGGGTATCTGCAAGCTTTAAAACCAACAGACATGAATCACTGACTTGTGATGCACTTGGGAGTCTGGACAATAAGGCAAAACCTGCAGTGGCTCCGCTGTGATAAGAAAATATATGTAGGATACAAAGGAAAAAGATACAGAAGAGGAGAACATAAAGGCTTTGGTTTGTTTATTGTTCTATTTGCAATGAAAAAAGGTTTTCTCAGCATTAGTTATGTCTTAAAAGCCAAGAATTTTCTCTATACCATTCTTGTTGTGGCATGGCCACACAAGTCAAGAGCTTGCCAATTTTGTCAAAAACCTGACATTTGTATAACTAGCTCCACAACAGTCAACACTGTGAGTATGCACTGATTACCCATCTCACTTTTGTACTGTTAAAATCACCAGAGCAAACCCCATTGGTCAGTTTTAAAAATGGTTCAGTTGCAAAGCTAATGTCAGTTATGATTCAGCCCTAATTTTGCCTGTCAACAGTCTTGTTCAACTTCCCAGATATTCCAGCTTCTTGCCAAGACCATTTTGTAAATGAAATCTCTCTTTTGAAAATCACCATATGAATATGTCAACAGGTCATGAAATATTTTCATTACAAACCTTGAAGAAAATCTAAGCTCTAAAGCAACGGTTAGAAAAATGTCTATTTCATTAGGCATGAGTGTGAAATCTTGCTGGAAAACATTTATTTTGGCAACTCCTTATTCTGTTGGTGGCCCCAAAACATCTTGACTAGACTATCCTAGTGGGAGGCAGCACCAGTTCCAGTGAGGAAGCTGTAGCAGATGAGCTAATAACTACAAGGATCACGCTAGAGCATGAATTTGCAGCATGTGAGTACCTAAACAGCTGCAAGGAGCAGTTAGCATGGCTTTGCCAAAGGGATGTCACGTTTGACCAACCTGATAGCCTTGTATTAAGATGTAACCAGGTGGATACATGATGGAAGTGCAGTGGATGTGGTTTATATGGATTTCAGTAAAACATTTGACACCATCTCCTACAGTATCCTCAGGTAAACTGAAGAAGTGTGGTCTGGATGATCAGATTGCATGCTGGATTATGAACTGGTTGGAGGGACGAAGTCAGAGTCATGGTCAGTGGGAA
>NW_009713458.1:0-6334 GCF_000703405.1 Apaloderma vittatum | reverse complement strand
GGCCTGTACCTAGTGGAGTCCCTTAGGTGTCGGTAGTGGGGCCAGTGCTGTTCAATATATTCATCAATGACCTGGATGAGGGATTAGAGAGCATCGTCAGCAAGTTTGCTGATGACATAAAACTGGGAGGAGTGGCTGACACACCAGAAGACTGTGCTGCCATTCGGTGAGATCTAGATAGGCTGGAGAGTTGGATGGGGAGATATTTAATGAAATACAACAAGGGCAAGTGCAGAGTCTTGCATCTGGGAAAGAACAACCCCATGTATCAGTATAGGTTGGGGACTGACCTGTTGGAGATAGTGTAGGAGAAAGGGACCTGGGGATTCGGGTGACCAGCAGGATGACCATGAGCCAGCAATGTGCAGTCATGTCCAAGAAGGCCAATGACATCCTGGGTTGTATTAAAAGAAGTGTGACTAGTAGCTTGAGAGATGTTCTCCTCCTCTAGAGTGACCTGGTGAGGCCACATCTGGAATATTGTGTCCAGTTCTGGGCCCCTCAGCTCAAGAGAGACAGGGAACTGCTTGCGAGAGTCCAGCGCAGAGCCACAAAGATGATGAAGGGAGTGGAACATCTCCCTTATGAGGAAAGGCTGAAGGAGCTGGGTCTCTTTAGTTTGGAGAAGAGGAGGCTGAGGGGTGACCTCATCAATGTTTATAAATATGTAAAGGTCGAGTGTCAGTGGGACAGAGCCAGGCTCTTTTCACTGATGTCCAATGATAGGATAAGGGGCAATGGATACAAGCTGGAGCATAGAAGGTTCCACAAACATTAGGAAAAGCTTTTTCACTGTGAGGGTGACAGAGCACTGGCACAGGCTGCCCAGGGAGGTTGTAGAGTCTCCTTCTCTGGAGACATCAAAACCCGCCTGGATGCATTCTTGTGTGACCTACTCTAGATGATCCTGCTTTGGCAGGGAGGTTGGACTAGACGATCTTTCAAGGTCCTTTCTAACCCTTAACATTCTGTGATTCTGTGATTCTGTGATTCTGAAAAGCTTGAAAAATAGAAAATTATTAAAATCTGACTTGTGCACTAGTTCCTACAAGTGATCATGAAGGCATAGGGTGCAACATTTCACAGTAAAAACCACAGTATTTTAAAGATCTTTCACATAATCCACCTGTACACAATTTTTGCAAGACTTTTAATAGGGCTTCGAAGGACCACGATATATAAAGTTAGATGTAGGCTTGTTAACTGCTTTTAAAGATTGAGAAGGGAGAGTAACAGAAGGGAGTGGACACAATGAGACTTATTTTAATACCACACTCTCCCTCAAAGACACAAATACTAGAAATGAAAATGGAAAATGCTCAGCAACTATGAATATCTCACTGGGATGCAGACCCCTCTCTGACTGATGTTTACACACTTGGTGTTTTGCTCATCCTTGCAGGAACAACTTATTAAGTCCAAAAACCCCTGCCTTCCTAATTCTGCACATGTTAAACATGGTAATTTTATGTTGTGTGTCTGACTGATCTACAAAGAGCCACCAGCATGTTCAGATGATTTTCAGCAGGTATGAACAAGATGAACCTGTCCATTCTACTTAATTGCATGAATACGCTGCTGTGAGGATTCCAGGGGTGGGGTTGCCCAATTGGGATTTTCAGTAGAAATCTTTGACAAAAAAAACCTGCTGCAAAGATATTTTCAGTTAGGCTTTTTAGGTATTTTATAAACAATTTATTATTAAATTAGGACTAGTATCACATTTGTGGTTCAGCCCCTGCAAATACAATTCCTACTGATAGGAAAAGAAAAGTTTATTGAACATCAAAAAGTTGTGTTTTAAACACTGAGTTTAATTCTGTAGTGAATGCTTTCATAAGAATATTCCACAAAGGCCATAGGTAGAGAAGTAGTTCCTGACCTAAATTGGTAACATGTCGGAAACTCAGTCTGTGCATGGAATTTAGGACCAATAACTCATTAGACTGCCATCAAGCAAAATGTTAATTTGTAGGAAGATAGTGCTAATAATGACTGTAGCTCAGGCTGAATCAGGAACTACTGCCTGAAATATTTCAGGTGGTTATTACCCTGAAGACATAAATTTTGACTCATCCACTTAAATCTTTGTATGCCTTTTACCTCTTCAGGAGTTAAGATTAATTAGTCCACATTATGTCCTTCAAACATTGTTCAGCTACATGGTGCAGGAATGACCATTTTGCCTGAAGACACCACACGTGGGATAAATATATTTACTGTGTCCTACAGTTAGAAAAGCTGAATGAAGTAATTTCTTCCTCAAAATGTCACAAGCTGTCACTCCCTGTATTGCACGAAAATTTTGCCCTCATTCAGTCCCTGCGTTCATTCTGCATAAAGCTGATATCTAAAGCCAATATACTAGCATTTACAAATCAACATTTTTTTTGTTAGACAAAATAGAAAGAAAAAATATGCCCTACCCTGACAACCCTTCTAACATTTAAATATTGTGATTCAAAATATATCAGAGATTAAGGCTTCAATACCGGTACTATTATCCTGATACCTCAAAGAGTTTTCATTTCTTTACCACCAAGACATCTGAAAAATTCTCTGATGAGGGAGCTGACATTCATATCCTCTCAGCACTCATCCCACAGGAATCCATTTCCAAAGACATCAAGGAATGCATTTCTGCTTGCTCCTAGATCTTCTGAGTCCTATGGACTCCGAATAGCTTTCTAAGTTTAGCAGGTCTCTCATGTACTTTTAGTTATCCTAAGGTTTCATCAGAGCCTGAGAGAGAGTTATGGCCAGTTTTTCTGTCAAACTGAGCATATTTTGGGACAGGGGAAGATTTTTCCCATAGATTTCTAAAATTGCAAATATTCTCATCAAATACATGTCAGATGGAAAACAATGAACTATAAAAATGGAATTTAAAGTAGCAGACAGACACCTGTGATTTACAGGAGAAATTCCATTTAATTTTAGCTAAATGAGGAACACATACGGAAAACATTAAGATAAAAAACTCAAATTATTTAAAATAAAGGAAATAGAATTAAATAGCACCAAAGGTACAACCTTTATCTGGAATAATATATTTGTAGTGTAATCATAGAATCATAGAATGGCCTAGGTTGGAAGGGACCTTAGAGATCATTTAATCCAACCTCTTTGTCATGGGCAGGGATGCCACGTCTCGACTAGACCAGGCCACACATGGGGACCGAGTGGGAATGACATGTTCAAAAATATGCTGCCTTTTTTTTTTCTGGATTGACAGATCTGCCTTCCTGGTGAATAGCTGAACTGTTTTGCTACCTCTTTTTAATATCTGGAACCTCTAAAAAAAAATGAAAGCTAGGTTAGGCACCTGAAAAAAAAAAGCAGCATATTTTCTGGAGGCATCAGATGCAGAATCTTAAAGAAAGTTGCCTTCCCTTACAGTAAAGATTTTTAAAGCACTGCTCCTTTACCAATGTTACTAGTCCACTAATTATTATCATACATCAGTGCTGTATGCTTCCTCTTATTGTGTTTTCGAACAGGCTGGTCTTCAAAGCAGGTGTGTGCCTCTATTCCACTTTTTTCAACATCTTTTCCTATGCCTCACCCAATTCAGACAGAAGGTGATCAGTTCATCACCTTTTACTGTCTTTTGTTTCCACATCCTCTCATGGTATAAACTTTGATTTCCCTTGTGGAGACGTAAGGGGAAACATATCAGTTGAATGCAGACTCTCCCTTTGGCTAATAATCACCCACCTTTCCTTCCTCACAGGAAGCGGACATTTTTATTTCCTTTCATGGAGGTTTGCATCCACCACCACTAGCAGCACTACACAGCTTACTGAGAGCTTTGCATTTCCTCTTCCACTGCTATTTTTGAAGTTAAGATCACAGCAAAATCATACAAAATAAATAGTGTACGCTTTCTATGCTGTAATAAAAATTATATCTTTATTTCACAGCTTTCATGTAACCGCTGCTTTTTGTGATTTCTATTGCGTTAACAATATCTTTATTTCAGCAATGCTGAATTCACTCCTTTCAGAGTCACTGATTACTCCAAGATGAATATTGGCCTCATGTCGACAGTTATTCTTTTCCTGAGTTCTCCTTTCTCTCTCTCCCTCAGCCTTGCTTTCAGAGTTCCTGTTTCTATGGATTTCAGTATTATTTTAGGGCACTCAAAGAACAGAAAACCACTCACTAAGCAGAAGGCAACGCATGAAGACAAGATATTTGCTGTATGGAGGTGCTAGTCCAGCCCTAAAAGAAAATGAAACAGATGCCTGTGCCCAACAGGGCTAATTCATTTACCTCTTACAGCAGCACTGACTACATCTGGTCAAAATAAGTAGGTCTTAACTCAGCATGTGAAGATAATTTACATAGATTTCTGTCTATCAATGGTTGAGCAAAAGGTAATTTTTTAAAAATTTTGAAATCTTGTTTCTCTATATTTTTCTTTTATCACCTTCCAATTGATACGAATAATCAGTACTTAAAATTGTTGTATTAAGACAGGTAGGCCAAAGTGTTCAAAGAAGGCAAGGTTTAGCACCTTGAACAGCTCCAGGACGATAATCAGCTGCCTTTGAAATCCACTGAATTAGTCAACAGATTTGCTGTCGAGAATGAAGGAAAAGCCTGAGCTCTGTCTGTTTGCCTGGAGGCATCTGAACCGTTGGAAGCAAAGCTCACTAGGACTTGACACTTTAAATCACCTATGCAACTGTCAAACTGAACTGAATTTATTGCTGCAGTTTAGAAATACCAAAGGGACTCACAGCAGCATTCAAGCTCACTGTGCTCAAGATGTTTAGACAGGGTTGGTCTAACAACATACAACTCTAGCATAGAAGCAGGATGAATAAAGCATCCTGGGCTTATTCTGCAAAAGTTTTAGCTTTGTCAGTTCTATTACCTTCAAGTTCCACTGACTACGCTTTAAGCTCCGCTCCAACTTGAAACATATTTTACTCCTCTAAACTGTCTTTACATGTACCATCCCCTCACACTTCCTATCAAAGGTTGCATGACTAAGCCTTTTCCCTGATGAAATCTCTACCTTAGTTACCTCCAAGAAAAGCTGCTTACATTACTTCTCACTGTCAACTTGGACGTTATGGAAAAAGAGTTATGAAGGAGAATCTAGTAATTTTACTTATGCAGAAAAGAGTGGGATTTAGATGGCATTACTGTCATGAAAGGTCGTGTTTGCGCTAAAATGATCATTTGTTGCATCAAAACTCCAGATAAGTCACTCCTAGATATCAATGCAACTCATTTTTTATTCCTGGGGCAAATCAACCTTTAAAGTCATGCTTCCAACTTTCATAGATTATACCAATCTGCCTGAAAAAAAGTGGGAAAATGAGGTCATGAAACTCAAATATGTCATGTTCTCTTCTTTTGAAAAGTAAATTGTCAATTATCAGACTGTAGTTTGGGCAGTCATGCTTCTAAGGAAGTGATATCTCTGTCCCAAGATTTTTGGTGAGGAAACCATACAGGAGAAGGTTTTTTGACAGAACCTATGACCTCACTGGGAAGACATACTGGAGCAGTCCATTCCTGAAGGACTGCATCCTGTTGGAAGGACCCACTCTGGTGCAGTTCCTGAAGAACAGCAATATGTGGGAAGGACCTACGTTGTAGAAGGTTGTGATGGACTGCATCCTGTGGGTGGGATCCCACACTGGAGAAGGAGAAAAGCATGATGAGGAAATACTGCAGAGACAAAGCATTATGAACTGACCCCAACTCCCATTCCATCCCCCTGCCCTGCTCTGGGGGAGGAAGTAGAAAAGTCAGGAGTGAAGTTGAGCCTAGTAAGAAAGGAGAGGTGGAGGGAAGGCGTTTTTAGTTTTATTCTTATATCTCACTATCCTACTCTATTACAAATACTTGTCAATAAATCACAATCATTTCCCCAAGTCAAGTCTATTTTGCTCATGATGGTAATTGGGAAGTATTCACCTAATCCTTATCTCAATGCATGAGCTTTTCATCATATTTTCTTCCCTTATCCTATTAATAGAAGGAGAGTGACAGAGCATCTTGGTGGACACCTGGCAGCCAGCCAAGTCAATCTATTACAATGATGTTCATGGCTGCTGACAAATATGAGACTAAAGCCAGATTTGAACTTTGTCACTCAGGTGTAGTTTAAGGGATTCCACAATGTCATTTGAGTTCATTCTACGCCTAATGACAATATAACTTGGTCTCTAGTAAGTAAATCACATTTATCACAGTTCTAGGTGACAGTTAAATTTAATATGAAATCTTTTCTTATTAATATTATTTTAAAAAAAGACAGACTAGCATGGAATTTTAATTTTCAGATCAAGGAGGGGAAGGGAAGGGAGGGGAT
>NW_009713457.1:6499-18784 GCF_000703405.1 Apaloderma vittatum | reverse complement strand
CGGAAAACCCACCGGGCGCCTCTGGAGGTGTTGCCCCGCTCGGTGCGCCGCGGCGTGGCGCGGAAAGCACCTCCTCCCCGGCGGGAGGGTTGTGAGAAACGGCACTGCCAGGGGTGCAGGCAGCCGCTTTAGTGCTGCTGTAAAGCTGGGCCGGCAGGGTTTCCGAAGGCACCTGAGCAAAACCAGAAGTTGCTCAGACAGGTAAACCCTACTCACACAGGCTGCAGGGACCGCAGAGCCACAGTCAGCACCAGCTTGCCCTGAAAGACCAGGGTGAAAACCATGGCCGTTCAAACACTGTTTCACCAGAGTTTTGATTGTTCCTGCCTTGGCTAGGATGCATCAACCCTCCCATTTTTACGTGCCTGCCAGCGACCTAAGCCCAGTTTCCTACAAATGCCTCTCGTGCCTGACTGCAATGCCTCTCCTAAAACTGATTCCTTTCTAGGATTTCTCTCCCATCCGTGTGGCCTTGAGTAATGGCATGGAACACACTTGAAGAAGACATCTGTGATCTACACTAAACTTACAGAAATGTAAATATCTTTGAGACTTTTAGCTCCTCCTGGCTGGAATGAGCCAATGATTTCAAACATAACTAAAGACAGATAGAACAGATGTTCTATCACACATGGTGTGATGGCGTGAGAGCTGCTCACTGAGGTTATATCACCATTTATTTACTGTGTATTCTTTACATTTTACTAAATTCTTGCATCTACTTGTCTAAAACAATCTGCAGTCTAAATGTAGCTATTTAAATAATGGAAATGACAACAGAAAACAAAAGAAGTGGTGCATCTGCCCAGTATCTGCAACGCAATCTATGTTAAGAACAAGCTAAAGATAAAAGTTCCTATTCTTCACCGTACGGTGCCACACCAGTTTTGTTCCAGTGTATGGCAGTACAATGCCAGTCCCCAAAAGCAGTTGTCTTTGTGGTAAAGAAATGCCATCTGTAAGACAGAAGTTGATGGAGAGAACTTAAGGATGCCCTAATCCCCAGCACATTGATTTTTGGGAGGTGGCCTTTTTTATAACATGCAGTTTAAAATAGTTAGAAACTGCAAAAGTGTAAGGAGGCAAAAGAAAGATCCAGGCAAAAGGTTGCAGGGCATAGCCTGAGTGATAAGAATTAGAGAGAAACAAATTCTAAAATCAAAGTACCAGGAGCCCCCTTGCAGCCCCCAGATTTTAAAGCTGTACTAGACGCTAATTTTTTATTGGAACTATTCAGAGAGCAGAGAGTACAGAAGGCATTTGATAAAAATGAGCAATCGATCGGTATTTATTGCAACACCAATTGTACGCTCTTGCAAGCATTCCCTTTATTCAATCAGCTAAAGTGGCAATCATCTGTAAACAAGTGATTCACAAGGCAGCGGCTAGCCTGGCTTGTCTTTCTGAGACCTGCCACCTCGTGACATGCAGAACCCTGGGATGAGGCCCGGTGACCCCTACAAAGGAGAGATATATGGAGGAAATGAGATGTGCAGAAGCCAGCAGTGAGGAGTGGAGACTAAGCCTGTCCATGTCAGGGGCCAAGGAGGGAATACAGGTCTGAGCTGGAAAGGTACTTCTAGGCTGGAGGGAAATGCCTTTCATCCAAAATTCACAGATGCCTTTTAGGGGGTTTGCATTAGTCAGGTTAAGTCAACACTTTATCATGAGACAAAATAAAACCCAAGTCCTTATACTAAGGCGCTCTAGCAGTTTTTGAAGAACAACAGTTATGGAAATGTTTTTCAGTAAGAAGCAGTTTCTCTGAACAGCTAAGTAGCACGAGGTAAGAGAGAGGACGCTACTCTTCCTTGCACACGTATAGAAAGAGGAAAAGACAAGCCTGTTCCTTACAATACCCAAGTTGGAGGCACTTGCAAGCTTTCTGTTTTGGGTTGTTTTGCCATCAGAATGGTTCAGCTTATCCTGACATTTGTGCCGTTGTGACAATGAGAAAAAATAAACTTAGAAGTTAGGCTTGAGTTGAAATTAAACCCGTACTTGAGTTTTATTGCCCCATATACTGTTCTTTGCTTTGAATTTTCATCTTCCTGTGTGTTTCCCATGTTTTAGAGCATGCTCTGTGACTTTTAGTTTTGGTCTGGCTGAACAGTTGGTATTGCACAGAGTCAGACTAACACCATTTTTTGAACAAAGGGAAACAAATCACCTGAGAATGTCAGATGCTGCCACAGGCATATTTTCCTCATAAATGTGTGTTGTTTTTCAAAACATTACATCTTAAAAGGAAGCTTTTTTAAAAGCCTTGAAACACATGTGCAAGAAATGTGCAAGTGTAGTCACAGAATGCACAAACATGGTAAAAGAAACTAGGAGTACTGCCCCGTGGCATGGAAGCTGGGGCAAGGCTCCTGAGCATGATGACTTGAGGTCAAATTGCTGCTCCAAATCAGAGGTAGAAGAGTTTGAACCTGATCTCTCACATGCTGGTTGAGTGTCTTACTTGTAGAGCGGTTAAATACCAGGGACTCTAATCTCTCCCCTGAGCGCAGAGACCTTTCCAGCTACTCTCACATTTGAGTCTTTCCCCGCCACAGCTTGCAACACCAGCATGCTGGCTGGCTGTGGTACGAGGCTCAGACAGGGGCTATCTCCAGGCAGAGGCCATGAGGACAGCCAGGGATGGGAGGGGCCTGAAGAAGGCCATGCTCTGAAGCTGTTGCAGGAGGCTAAGCCAGTATTTCTTTAATAGCCTGTTGCAACAAGTGAGGTTGGTGCTTGCATCCAGGCTCAATCTTCCTAGGCACAGCCTGCATCATGTGCGCTTCGGCTGCATTCAGGCTACAGCTCAGCTGGAGTGACAGCACTTAGGAAAACGTGTTGGCCATGGAGCTCCGTACGCTTACTTGAGATCAAGAACTCTGTGGCAGGCGATGTATTGAACATTTAAGCTGCTTTCAGTCCATTTTGTACTGAGTGAAAAATCCAAAAGGTCCTTAGTATGGACCTGGATCTGGTCACATGAACACCTAGGTACCCCTTCAGAGTACGAGGCATGCCTGGAACCCATCAAAGGCTTGGTTATACAGGACTCGAGACCTGCTCAGCACTGCAAACCTGTGATGTGTGAAAAGCTATAACCACACATTCTCTTCTGATCACGGCTCATTTTAGAGCAGCTCACTCCTGACTGTTTTCCAAAGTACTGATTGCCCAAGGTTACCCTCCCCTGAGTGTGTTGGCAATGCTCCCCATGTGAGCACTGAGTTACAAGGAGGGACAATATGAGGGTGCCTTGTCTGCTGCTGTCAGCAGTAGCTGGCTGGGTTACAATCACCATGGAAGTTATCATCAGTCACTGAAAATGAGAACACCCTCACTGAACTGTTTACAGTAAAAGCCCCAAGGTTCCACAAGTGCCACAAAGAGATGCATTTTCCTCAGTACAGTTTCAAACCAAGATGAAATTCTCTGCAGAAGTGCTAGGTTAACCAGTACACAATGAAAACAGTGAATCCAGCATATCCCTTTTAAAAGGCTGAATTGCTTTCCTGTGGCAAAAAGCAGTTCTTTCAGCTCTTACTGAATGATTATTCCAAATTACATAGCTAGCCAGTGAATGATACAGCACAAAGCTGTTGTTAGTTCTACCACATATTGTTTATTTTTTGAGGAACTGCTTGTTTTCTAAAGGAAAGTACATCATCCCAGAAAGCAAGTCATAGTTTATAAACAGTGCCACAGGCAGCATAGAAAGTTCTGCTGAGCTATCACATGACAAATCATGCAAATCCCCATGTAGAGCTGAATGAACACTTCTCACAGATCTCTGTTTTGCACTTGCTTTTGGTTTTGTGAAATGAGGGCAAATTTTCCCTCAGGGAACAGATGTGCAGACAGGGGTATCAGCAAACTAAAGAAATACAATGTGTGTAGCCTTTGAGATACTGAAATAAAAGACAGACCAAAATGGTGTGGCTTGGAAAAGGTGAAATGCTGAAATGTGATTTTATACTTTTTGACATAATAAACCTTCGACATCTTTCATTTCTCAATATTTTCACCTCTCCAGGGATGAAATCATGACTCTTGTCTTACATTATAGGGATTCCTCATGGATACAAGAGGTATAAACCAAAAGTA
The DNA here is from genome assembly GCF_000703405.1 of Apaloderma vittatum. Lineage (NCBI taxonomy): Eukaryota > Metazoa > Chordata > Aves > Trogoniformes > Trogonidae > Apaloderma > Apaloderma vittatum. Next base: position 14,680 of record NW_009713457.1, on the reverse strand, counting down.
AAAGAAAAAAACAATAAGAAAAAAACCCAACCCAACAACCTAGAGGAGAGATGAAGAAAGTAGGGATGCTGTGTGGAAGTGATAAACTAGGGAAAAACATAGATGATACAGATGTGTGAAAATCGATGAAGAAATGGATGTATGAGTACTTCAGAGGTAGTACAGAAGTTAAAATCTCAAGTACAGTACATTTGGTGGGTTTTAGGGTCATTGCTGGGGGCTAGAACTCATTGCAATATTTTTTTTAATGATGTACTTACTGTGAAATAATTCTATTGGAAAAAAAACAACTATGCTAACTGAAATATCACTGTAGAATAGACTTTAGGGAAGCTGTATGTGGAAACTGATAAATTATTAAATTATTACATTAGAACAAATCTTTTTCTAATGCATGTAAATTAAGTCTTAAGACATTAAATAGAAGAAGCAGTATCTCTTGTAGTGCCTGAAGCTGGTCCCAATGTGTCTAACACAACAGTAAAACTATATGGAGGGGTCCTTGTTTCTAGTATTATTGTTCAATTCACATGATAAAGTAAAATTCCATGAAATTTGATAGTTATAGTCAAGGATTTTGCTGTGGTCTCAAAAGGATGTAAGCAATATGTCGCCTAGAGGCTGGCCAACTTTCTCACAGTTACCTTATACATAACATCTCACTCCCTTAAACTCCTCTGGTTCTTTGACCTTCATGGGTTTAATGCTTTGGAGTTTAGTTTCATTTGGTTTGCCTTTTTCACTGTAAGAGGGTGTCCTAGCCACTGCCAGAACTCTCTGTTACTGCTAAAAGTGCCCTCAGTAGCATCCCTGGCAGGGACAGCATGTATATTCAACCCCAGAATGGGGCAGGAAATGTTTCTGGGCCATATGAAAAAATACCATCCCAAACAGGGGCGAAAAGACAACTCATTCTCATGGACTGTAATCCCTCCCTCCTCTCCCCCCTCCCCAAAAATCAGAGATGGAGCAAATCCAAACATTTCATTTGGATCACCTTCAATTGTTTTGTTTTATTTTTACCATTTCACTCTGTCTTTACTAACATTAGGTCCAATTTTTACAATTAAAAATTGTAATAAAGCTCAAATCTTGCATTTTGTTATTAGAAAGCGTCAAAATGAAACTGACAATTTTACAACTTTTTGTCTCCTACACTTCTTGAGCTGAAGTGTTTTCTAAGACTAACTCTTTTGGATGAGCAATTTAGTTTTCAACGAACTGACAATTACCAATTTAAACTCTGACCTTGCCCTTTAAAAAAAAGTTCTCAGCAGCTCTAGTCAGAGTATGACACAGGAGAGCTAGTTCCTTCATCCCTTGTAGCCCAGTTTCTCAGGGGACAGTGATCCTTCAATAAGCACAGGCATGGGTACAGACTACTTGCTTTTCTCAATACATTTTTCTAAAACTTTGGTTTTTCGGCAAAGTTGATAGCACTTTTGCCTGAAGGCAGGTGCCTTGGTGTGTCACACAGCAGCGCAGAATGTGGATGGAAAGAATTGCACCTGCCCAACATCAGTCAGCAAAAAAATAAGATTTTATATAGCTTAAGCATCTCAAAATTATAGTTTGAAATACAGCGCCTCAAGTGGATGACATTGAAAGGCTGATCACCTGCATAGCAAAAGTTATCTAAAGAATGTCAACATAAGGATATGAACAAGCTCTGTTAAGTAAATTTGTAAGAAAAGGTGCATATTTAAAACTTCTTTTAATGATTATTTTCTCTCTTTACTCCTGTACTGCTTCCTCTCTAGCTTTGGCTTGGGGCTAGAGCTAAGAGGAGGAAACAGGAAAGGGAAGGATATTTGGCTAAAAAACTTTGAGTTTGGATTAGCGTCTGCAGTACTTCATGTTATCCCTGCATGTTCCCAGGTACAGAATCTCAGGGCAGTCTGTCAGGGACTGACATCTCTTCTGTCACAAGGTTTCTGGTAGAGTTTGCACTGATGTGGGATTCTAAAATCCTGTTTGCTGCAATAACCAGAGCAAACCTGTGATCAGAACATCATGCCGGCTATTAGTATTGCTGTAGGGCCACCATCTACCAACTTGAACTGTTGTCTAGGGACAATTGCTGCTTGCTGCGAACTTAGCTCTGGGACGATGTGGATATGCTCATGTGGCTTGTCCTGTCCTCAGGCTGTTAACCCCTGCTGCTCCTCCAGGTGGACACCAATGCTGCTACCAGGGGACACTTGGAGTGAGTAATTGAACATGACTACATGACTCTGGGCAAGCCCATGGGGGCCCAAATGGTTTTGTCCTTCATCCTTCCGGTGAGAGTTAAGGGCTTGTCAAGGAGTGATTGGATCCTGTGGATCAACGACTGGTTGTGCAGCTGCTATCAGTGACAGGGATTCATTTTTTATGACCATGGGTCCTTTGTGAGGATCAAAGATTGTTGGGGAAGGGATAGTATCCCATCTGCCCTAGACAGGGAGAGAACATCTTTGCCAACAGACTGGCCAACTGGTGAAGAGAGTTTGAAATTGGAAATGATGTGGGAGGGAAATGACAACCCACAGTCAAATGCGGAAGTGATGGGCCAGGTTGGCAAGCAAAAGATGTAGAAGTGGGCAAGAGAGACCTTGAAACAGTACAGGACTGAAGCGGACCTCAAGCATATGCACCCAAATAACAAAGAGGACAACATTACAAGGGAAGTTCTCACACTTTTCTCACACTCTCACATCCATGTTGCCTCTCTGAAGTGCCTGTGCACTGGTTCATGCAGCACAGAGAGCAAACAGAACGTATTCAAGCACCCTGTCCTGTTGCTACAACCTCACTGGGGTCACAGGGACACAGTGGGATAACTCCTGTGGCTGGAGTGCTGCCATGGAGGGATCCAGGTGTGTTGAGTGTCCTTCAAGGAGAGGGAGTAGAGGGAATTAGGAATGTGTGTGGCTCTCTCTAGAGATGGATGGTAAGCCAGTAGGGAGTTTACCACTTAGGTTTTGAGGGCAGTCCAAGAAGGGTAACATTGTGGGTGTTTGCTGTAGACCACCTGATTAGTAAGGAGTAGATGAGGTACCGTCTTCAAACAACTCGAAGAAACCTCATGTTCACAGGCCTTCCCTCACAGGGGACTTCAACCACGCTGATATTTGCAGGAGGGTTAGCACAGCAAGGCGTCAGGAGTCCAGGAGGTTTCTGGAGTGCATTGGTTGTTACTTCCTGGCACAGATAATCAGGGAGCCAATGGTGGGAGGCAGTTTGCTGGACCTCATACTTACAAACAAAGAAGAACTTGTCAGGCATGTGAAGCAACATTTGAGAGCAACCTTGGCTGCAGTGACTGTAAAATGGTGACTTTCAGGATACTGAGGGAATAGAGCAAGGCAAAATCAGGTTCACAACCCTGAGCTGCAAGGCAGAAGCCTTTGCTCCAGGGGCCATACTTAGAGAAATCCCGTGGGAGATGGACCTGCAGCGAAGAGGGGTCCAGGCAAGTTTGCTAATTTTTCAAGGACCACCTCCTTCAGGCTTAAGAGCAATCTATCCTGATTTGCAGAAAGTGAAGAAATAGTGGCAGGAGGTCTGAATAGAAGGACAAGGGACTCCTGACAAAACTCAGACATATAAAGGAAGCGTAACAAGAGGTGGGAGTAGAGACAGGTGACCTGTGAGGAATATAAAGACACTGTCCAAGCATGCAGCCATAGCATTAGAAAAGCCAAAGCTTACCAGGATTTGAATCTATTAAGGGACATGAAGAGCCACCAGAAGGGCTTCTACAGGTATCTCAGCAGAAAGGGCCCAGTGCTGAATGGAACCAGGAAACTGTAACAAATTACAGAAATGGCCAAGATACTCAGTGCCTTCTTTGCCTCAGTTTTCACAGGTAAGGTTTGCCTTCAGGAATTCCAGGTCCCTGAAAACAGGGGAAGAGTTTGGAGCAACGAAGGTTTATCCTTGGTAGAGGAGGATCATGTTAGGGAGCATTTAAACCAACTGGACACACAGAAGTCCATGGGACCTTATGGGGTGCAGCCCTGAGTGCTGAGGGAAGAGCTAATGTTACTGAGGACTGGAAGAAAGTAAATGCCAGTTATCTTCAGGAAGGGCAAGTAAGAAGATGCAGAAAACTATAGGCTGGTCAGCCTCACCTTGATACCCAGGAAGGTTATGGAGCAAATCTTTCTGGTGACTGTTTCCAAACACATGCAAGACAAGAAGGTGATTGGAAGTAGTCAGCGTGGACTTACAAAAGGGAGATTGTGCTCCACCCTCTTGGTAATCTTCTATGATGAAATGACTAGCTTGAAGGATGAAAGGAGAGCAGTGGATGTTTATTTTTACTTATGCTGAAAGCATGCTTTCAACATTGTCTTCCATAATATCTTCATAGACAAACTGATGACTAAATAAATTGACAGTGAGGTGGGTTGAAAACTGACCATGTGGCTGGCCCCAGAGAGTTGTGATCAGCAGCACAAAGACCAGCTGCAGGCCAACCACTGGTGGTGTACCCTAGGGGTCAGCACTGGGGTCAATACTGTTTAGCATCTTCATTAATAACCTGTATGGCAGGACAGCATGCACCCTCAGCAAGTTTGCAAAACTTGAGACATAACTGGGAGGGATGGCTGATATACTAGATGGTTGCACTGCCTGGATAAATGGGCTGACAGGAACCTCATGAAATTCAACGAAGGGAGGTTTCAAGTCCTGTGTCTGAGGAGGAGCAACTCCAGGCATCCAGACAAGGTGGGGAATGATAGGCTGGAAAGCAGTTTTACAGAAAACGACCTGGGGTCCCCAGTGAACACCAAGTGGAGCAGTGTGCCCTTGCCACAAAGGCGGCCGGGGTTGCATCAAATCAAGGTCGAGGGAGGTGATCCTTCCCCTCTGCTCCACCCTGGTGACATGTATGGAGTACTGGGTCCAGTCCTGGGCTCCCCAGTAAGATATATGGCCTGCACACTGGGTCTGGAAAAGAGATATGAAGGTGATTAAGGGACTGGGACATTTCTTAAGTGAGGAGAGAATGAGAGAGCCTGAACTGTTCAGTCTTGAGAAGAGAAGGCTTAGTGCGATTTTATCACTGTTTATGAACACCTGCTGGGGGTGGTAAAAAAGACGGAGCCAAACTTTTAGTGGTGCCCAGTGAAAAAACAAGGGGTAGTGGGCACAAATTGAAACATAGCAAATTCTGTTTAAACATATGAAAAGTCTTACTCACTCTCAGAGCAATCGAATACTGGCACAGGTTGCCAGTATTTGATCCTTGGAGATATTCAAACCCCAATTGGATACAGCCCTCAGCAATCTGCTCTAGCTGTTTCTGCTTTGAACGGGAGGCTGGACTAGATGATCACCAGAGGTGTCTTCCACCTCAGCTGTTCTGTGACTTTTACATAAAAGCCGTGTTGACATTTGATAATCAAGGCTGTGAGACTGAAAAGCGGTGAAAAAAACTCAGCTAAATTTTTCATAATGAAAAACAAAATGTGATACTATTAATTTTAAACCACCGAACAGTAGTACAGCATGTCTAACATATACAGTGCTCACATGTCTGTCTGATGAATTCCAAAATGTTCATGCAGAGGGCAAATCAAAGTTGTTCTCTATGATTTGCATGGGGAAAGAAAGATACTTGGGGAGCTGAAAATTGGCTATATTCTCTGCTGTTTATTAGGTCTCTTTCTATAAAGCCATGCAGGGACCTGGTTATAAATACAGCATTTTAATGTTCTGCAGAAGAACAGACTGTTTCTGCAACATGAAGTCTTATAATCGCTATGCATTTCAAATCATATCTGCAGCCTAATTTAGGCAGTTTTCTTGTGAAATGTAACAGTGTTTAGAAGCTGAGGATACTGATAAAACCGCCTTGGAGTTTTTGCTTGTCGTTTTGTTGTTTTATTTTGATACTTTTACTTTTCCTCTTTTTTTGTCTCCCACTGCAATAAGCAGACCTGCCATTCTTAAGAACTCTGTGGTGTTGCTGCATTAGCTGAAAAAAGGATGAAGGGACAGAAACTAGGCCGAAAAGTAAAGGGAAGTTGCAAAGGATGGGAAAAGAGCAAAGGAGAGGAAGTTTGGTGAGAGCTGTGGGATTTGCTACCTTAAGTAACCAAAGCCTTTAAAAATAAGGGCTGAAATGAATTCCACCTAAATTCAGATGCTTGCAGCTTCAATATCTCAGCTTTCCTAGGTTGTGTCACTAGTGGAGAAAGGTAAGTCCTTGTATGGCATAATTCACCTGGGCTGTTTTAATTGTCTACTTGAAGTTGGGATGATTTGTGCCTTAAAAATGCCTCTTGCTGACTACTGACAATGCAAGGCTAATGGATGAGCTCAAATATAAGTGTCTGCATTCACTGAATTAACCTCAATTCTTTAGCACTGTTCTGAACACCTAAAGTGAAGAAAAGGAATCTAAAGAGTAAAAGTAGTCTGAGCACCTCATACCTGCCAAAGCTGGTGGTGGCCGAGGGCACCTGGAATGTGAATTGCCCAGTATATTTATTTTGCATGTTTAGTGCTGGTTTTCTTTTCTGTTTTCCACAGTGGTGTCAGGGTCTGAAATGCAGAGAGTGTACCTAGGGCTTGGTTGTTTGGTTTGGGTTTGAGGCTGTAAAGGTGACGCCTCCTCACGAGGTTGTGTGGCTGCTCTCAGTGGCCGCCTGGTTCTCTTCTTCCTCAGATGCTCTGTAATTACTTGCTGGGACTTCATGGTGGCTGCAAAATTGCAGACGTGGGTCAGTGTGCAGATCTGATCAGATGTGTTGCTACTCTCCATTAGCACAGCTCTGCTGATTTGGGGCAGGTGTGGTACTTGTCCTCAGGATACCTTTTCTCATTAATCTATTGTGCCAGAGAAGCCACATTTCTCAGTATTACTGCAAATGCCAAAAGGACAGGAAAGATGGTCGAGATTCGTGAAAGGTCTAGATGATAGACTAGAGCCACTGTAGTGAGGATGTGTCCCTTGGGTGAGCAAATCTGGAGTGGGCTAGAAGTATCTGGTTATAAAGCAGCATTTAAGCATGGAGGGATTCATCCAAACAAGATGTTGTACAGGTGAAGAGGTAATCTGATCCAACAGTGCGCAGAGAGAAAAGAGAGAAGGCAGGCTTGTTAATCCAAATGTGCATGTGTTACATAAACAACTTCCCAAAAAAATGTCACTTTGGAATAACTTTTTTCTTTGAGGTCCAGAGGAACAATTAATAGTGGATAAAATAACAAGAAATTCAGAAGAATTGGTGAAAAGTGGCTTTCTGCAAAATCCCTGAAGGGATTCTGAAAGAAGATTTCCCCTTGTGTCAAAGGCCCAAGTACCAATTTTCTAATTAGTTCTCAATAGCTGATCAGCCAGTCATGGATTCACTGCTAATGCACAATGAAAAATAATATGATTTCAACATAAATAATTTATAAGCACCAACTGTCACTGGCAGTACAGATGTAGTTAAAAATGATGCCGACATTCAATTTAGGAAGGGACAGGCATAATGAAATTTGTTCTGTAAGAGTGAGATGTTCTATGTAAATTCAGGATTATATACGTGAATTTTATGACGAGTGTTCAGTAAATTGCAGAATTCATAAAGTTCTAGAGAAATTTTGTCTATGAAATAAATTGTACCTTGGATTTCTTGTGATTTCTCTGCCTAACTAATATTACATTTAGTTGAACATATTAATTTAAAATTATCTGTAGCTATCCAAGTAGTGGCTTTTCATATATCAATAATTACTACTACAAAATACTAATATAAACATCTACTCCTGCATTAGAATATCATGGTATTTGTAATACCTTACACATTACAGAACAGCTTACAACATTAAAGTGGAATTATTTGTATTAGAGGGATAGTGATACAATAATTAAATTTGTAAATGGGATATAAATTCATAGGCGAGCACTGCTCCAAATATTTGTGAACATTTAGCATGGTCAAAGCTCTAGGGTTTTTTAAAGAGTAAATAATATGACTTAATGAAATACTGCTTTGCACATAAATGCCCTTGACATTCAATGAACTGGAGGAATCCTGGTTCCGTAAACTGAGTCTGCTATTGCTTACTCCAAAAATACCTAAATCCACAGTTATTCCTCCCAAATCCCACGAGGCAGAGGGTGGTGGCCAGCCACCTGGATGCTTTTCAGTCTTGTAGGATCTCATTAGATGCTGAGTACACCAGCCACACTCTTGT
>NW_009713457.1:0-6468 GCF_000703405.1 Apaloderma vittatum | reverse complement strand
ATTCCTGCTCCCAAATAACCAATGTGACCCCAGTCCTGCTGGCTCCTTGTCCAGGACCAAACCAGACAATATTGGCATGTCGTCTCTCTAAACTTGGCCTCTGGCTGTGGTCTTGCCTTCCTCTTTAGTCTGGTGTGTCACCGGCTGTGGCATTCGTGTCCCGAAGCCAGCTCGAGTCTCTCTCATGCCGGGTTTCCCTCGGCGCTCTGCTGCAGCTCAGTGCAGTTGCCACACCTGGCTCCAACCATAGTTCCTTGTAATCAAGAACTGTGATGGATAGTTGTTATTTAAGGTCAGATGTTACACACATTTATTTTCATATTCCTACCAATGAACTGAAAACATCTGCTAGTTGGTGTCTGGGAAGACATGTAGAACAAAATGCACCTGGAGGGACCTGAGGGCTCTGTAAGGAGATGTAAAGATTTACAAATCATTAAAACAATGACTGTTTTTCTGCTTGAACCTTTGTATCTTAATAAAAAGGCACCTTAGACATAGCTAAGATGAGAGACCAGCTTCTCAGGGGACAAAAGTATGTGCAGCCTTCTGAATTTGAATTCACTGGCTGCAGGTAATTAGCTGCTTGCATTGTTTATGTATATAAATATGTTACTTGCTCTCAGTAGCTTACTTATCACTATGTATCTTCTTTTTTTTTCTTTTTTTTTTTTTTTTGCTTTCGGAGTGTTCTGGAAAAATAATTTGAGGAAGAGAGTGATAGGTAACTGTGAGCCTAATCTTCTTTGTGTGTTACTCAGCAAGAAAAGTAATGAAGCTGGCTTGCACACTGTAAAATATTGTTCAGTTGTTGCTCTGAGCTTTGGGGAAAATTGTCAAGACTGTCTGAGGTGTTGAGGTAGGTGTTTGTGTCCTGGTCTGTCAAGGATTAGGGCTGGATTCAGGAGCTCAGGACCGGGATCAAAGACAGAAGATCAGAGGGCATCCTCCTTGGATGCCTGCCATTGAAGAAAAGAAACTCACCCTCATGATCCCTCAGTTTTACAGAGTATGACGTATATGGAATGGAACACTCTTGTTGGTCACTTGTCCTGTCTGTTACTCACCAGAGGTGCAACCTTTTACTTCCCAGCACCCCCAGCGTGGCACAGAGCCAGCAGTGGCCTTGGTCACTGTGGGAATAAGTATCAGCAAGAGCCTTTCTGCATCCCAGTCCCAGGCAGTAACTGTAAACATCAGGTGTTATCACTGCCAGTAGCACACACTGTTTGCAAAAACATGCTGCCAACTTCAGAACGTGCAGCCTTTTAGAAAAGACAGGGCTGAGAAGTAAGAACACTCAACAGATTGGCTCTGTTTAGCTCAAACTAGAACCGTTCGTACACTTCAGGGAATCTGTGAAAAAAAAGTAGGTATTGAGTCCTGCATAGCCATTGGAAAAGCATTAAAAATCCTCTAGGATTAAGGCTCCTCCATGGATTTGGGAGCTCAAGGTTGCACTCTTTCACTTAGGCAATATGCTCCCACTGACACAGGTACACACTCTCTGCTGTAAGAGACCAATAACTTTAAAAGGGAGCTTTACATTTGCTTTATAAGAGGACAGGGCAAGCAGGAGGCAGAGCATGCATCGGTGAAGGACAGAGTTACACATCTTTGCTCTGGTCCTTAGAAGCACTCCTGCACAGATCCTGAACTGAACAGCTCAGCATCTTTCAGCGATGCCTAGAATTGCTCCCTGCTTTGCTTTTTCATCTTGTTAGTGTGCAGCTTCTCCGTGAGTGGCACATCTCTGTGCAGCCTTTGTTTAATGGGATTATTTCCCTGGAACAGTATAATTGATGTTCTCTTCTTCCTTAGTATGAGCGTGTGCATTTTATCCGCCTTGTCTGCATTAGTTGTGTTTGCTGGGAGTGTGTGACCACTGAGTGGGTCACATGGAGAAGGAATGCACTGCACCTCAGTAAGTGATGGCATGCCATCAACCATACGTCTTTCCCAGTTCTGTCCCACGCTGACTGTTTTGATGCATTTGCCTTCAAATCCTCTGCTCCAGCATTCCTGTCTACCAGGAGACATTATGTATTATTCTGTACTATTTCTTATCTGGACAAATTGGTTTCTTCCCATTGGAAATAGAAATTTCTGCTTGCAGCCCTGCGAACTGCAACTTGACGTTACTTCTCTTTTTCTTCCCTCCTCCTTTCCATGAGAGCCTGGTGTGTTTTGGAAATTCCTCAGGTAGACAGGTGGCTGCTAACAGCCACTGCTGAATTTTAGAGGAAATTTTTGGTTTGCAGGCTGTATATCCCTTTCTCAACTTCATAATTATGGCATGCTTTTAGAACACTATTCAGGGCTCTCGAACTTGCATTTCATCTGTGCTTTGCATTCAGAATAATCCCTGTCAAGCACAGGTGGCATTTTGCAGTTGCCATAAATGAAATACACAGTGCTGAAAAATAAAAAACAAGGCAAACTCCAGTTTAAGGTATCTGTAGTAATGCTCCAGAGACATTTTGGGTGGGAAGTATGTCATGCTCAAAGGATTTTCCAAAGGAAAAAGATGAGGCAGCTGGGAAAATGAAACTGCCTACTTATTCGTGCTCCTCCTTTGTCCTGTAATTTCTTGTCCTGCACTCCACCAGCGACAGATTGCTCCCAGGGCAGGTTTTCTGTGTTCCCTGCAGAGACAATCTGAGAGGTGGGAGTTCACCTAAGCAGCACAGTCATTTCGTTAAGACAGCATCCATCCTAGAGCCCTCAGCAGAGCAAGGCCATAAAGAGCATCAGCCTGAGCATCTAGCAAGGATTTCCTGGATTACAGCTCAAGCTGACTTTACGTCAAAGATGAAGATAGCAGATGAACCTAGAGAGTAAGATTTTAATCTGTTCCGAGTGGATCTTACTAGAGGCCATGCAAGCATTGTAAAGGGCCTAACCAGGTAGAAGCACTCCGCCTTAAGGAAGAAGAAAGCCACGTACAGGGAATGTGTAGTCACCTCTCTTTGAGGACCTGCTTATTTTGTGGATAACTACAGAATAAAGACCATCTTAGGTGCCTAAATTAGTGGATTTCGTGGAACTTCAAAGGAGAAGCCCAGGTTACATGAAAACCTGGGAAACTGAGGCAGGCTTTTAATGGCCTGGCACCTACGTCCAGTCATAGTATCATCAAACATAATTCCATTTATTAAAGGATGGTCAGGCCTCACAAGCAGAAAAACTTTTTTCTCCCTTTTTTTTCCCTTTTTTTCCCTTTTTTTTCCTTTTTCTTTCCTTTGTTCTAAGCACATGGTGTAAAAAGGATTAAAAAGAGGCAAAAGTGTTATGGGTAAGAAATTTCTGACTCTGCTGACTTCATCAATGCATTCATTAACACCTTTTCAATTATTAATTGCTCTGACTGCTGCAGTTATTACTGATCCATATTTATCCTCCAAGGAACATGAGATGACAACACTGAGTCATGATGACCTTGTCTTTCCATATGCTATAGCTGGTCAGGAATTTTCCAATGAAACAATTGTTCACTGGAAAGTGTGAATCCTCAAAAACCTTTGTTTTTCTTGGAAATATATTTCATTGATTTCTCTTGGGAAAGTTCTTTTGGATTTGACATGGCCTTCCTATAGCTAATATTCATGAGGCTATTAGATTAATATCCTTGAGGTTATTAGATAAGTCCTCTTTGTTCCTGTTGATTCATACACAGTGAAAGAGAGGCAATTGAGGAATTCATAGCAGAGCCTGCATTCTAGGTGGATCCAGCCTCAAGATCAATTTTACCTACACTGACCTTACACAAATAGGGCCTTCTATTTTGAAAAAGAATTCCTGAGAATTCTGGGGTAAGACAGACACCTTTGTTTTTTGTAGAAGAAGCTAAAAAAGATTAACAGATAAAAACAATAACCCCAAACTTAACAAAACTATAGGGAAGTGGTATCAGCTTTCCTTGTATTTTTCTCATGAGCATTTCAGACATTTTGTAGGAGTCACAGCTGGATGAGAAGGAAACTTCAGAAATTAACCTTCAGACACTATCAGTTAAACCAAATATTAAGTCTATTGTATTCTGAAAGCAACAGATTCTTCTTCTCAAGATACTTTAAAATACATCTTTGCCATCTTGTTCAACATCTTTCTAATGTCCCACTAAGCTCTAGTAAACCTAGGAGCAATACATAGTTTTTCTCTGTGCTTTAAAGTGCTTTATTATATTTTAGCATAGTCAAAGAATTTTTGCCTTTCCTTTTCTTTTTACATACTACTGCCTAAGTAATTGTTTCTTTCTACATATTGAGCAGTGCGGTGGTTCTGTGCAACAAAGAACTGTAAGTGTATTATTAATGGTTATATTGAAATGTTCAAATTTATCCAGGTGGGAAAATCTACTGGAAGTTAAGGTACCCTCTAAGTCAACAGATCTGGGAAGATATTCACTTAGGCTTTGTTATCATCAAAGTTTTTACTCATCTTTGCCTGTGAGATGAGCACTGGTTTTTGATAGGTTCCAGAGGATCAAAAGGGTTGTTCTTTCTGGTGTGAGAAGCAAAGATCAGGAACAGCAACTAAGTGGCCAGTGTGTGAGTTACAAGGCCAAAGTGGAATGAAGCAAGAAAATGCTAGGTAAGGAGGGTGAACGGAATAGTAGATTCATGAAAGAGGAAAAAAATAGAAATCAGAATAGAAAATGAATTAAAATAAAAAAAGAAGAAGGAAATCTAGTTTCCTAGACTGAAGTATGTAAGACATCATCACTATTACTGTTACTATTACTATTATTACTATTCTTTCTTTTTCCTTAGCAATAATAGTGCTAACAAAAATATGAGAAGCTAGGACAAAAAAAACCATAAAAACTTAGAAAAGACTCTAAAAGAGGGACAGAAGCCTGTTTAACAGTTATCCGTTCTGGTCATTGGGTAGAATGCCTCCCTTTTCCTATTCAAAGATTAGGGGGAAATTGATATTTGTGCAGTCACTTGGAGACAGGTGTTATGTGAGCTAAGTAGAGCTAATCAAATAAATGTGAGTAAAAAATTATTACCTGCTTTTTATACCTCCCCAAAATTTAAAAGTTTCCACAAATTCCAAATAAAGAGGAAGAGGGGAACAAAACCTTTCCTATTGCTAACTAAACCTCTCCATGGAATTATAACCCCTCTAGAAGAGCCCGGTGGTTTATAGTTTTGATGGGCCAGTCAAAACATTGTCATCAGCTAAAGTACATAGCCCATCTCTAGTTGCTTAGAGATCACAAGTGGCTGCTGAGCAGAGGCCTTAAAAAACTCATCAGTAATCTGCTGATGAGCAAAGGTAAACTAGGTCCAATGTTGCTAGAATAGAAACACATCAGATATGAAGTTCCATAAGTGACTGAGCTTTGCTGGAGTAGATACTCTCAGAGAGGGGAACCACTCAAGGTGTTTAGTTTATCCTGATGCAGAAGGGTTCCTCAAGGTGGAAATGTTTTAACTGCATTCCCACCTGAGCAGCTGAGATGCTCAGTGGGGGATGCTCACATGCTAAAACTCTCTATCTGCTCCCCAGAGTAATGTGGCTCTTTGAGAAAGGGTGTTCGCAGCCCGAAAAATTCCTCAACCCAAATCCACAGATACTTGAGGGTCAGTCTGGAGTGGATTCCTGCCCAGGCACACAGTGAAAGGATTGAGCTCAAGGCAAAAACATAACATGCTTTTTGGTTTTTTAAAGCAGGAGATAAGTTGCCCTCATTTTGAATTCAGATACTATTCAAAATGTGGTTTTAATTTAATTTTGTTTAAGCAGGATTTAGAAAGCCAAGCTCCTAAATCCCTTAAATAACTCAGATTTGAATTAAATAGGCGATGTCATGAACAAGAGGGCTAGAAAGGAAACATGATACCTACTTCTGCTCAGATGAGCATCCTTTCATGGGAAGGGTAAGGGAGTCAGAATCCCTCTAAGAGTGCTGTTGAACTCATGGCGGCTTAGGAGAGCTAAAAAAAGTAAGAACAAGGATTTGCAATAGAGCTGTGTAAGAAAAAAGTCTGAAGCAGCTGAAATTAAATGGGTGCTTCTTCCTTAAAGTCAATATCATCACACTGAACAGGTCCTTCCTTTTAACTCTCACAGGACACTACATTTGCTTTTCACTCATGTTTCTTCAATTCTTTTTTATTCCCAGTCAATGGAGTTGAATAAAGCTCTATTGCATGATTGGCCACAACTATATCTTCTGAATGTTAAGCACAGGGAGATTTCCTGGACTTCCAGGTTTTGTTTGTGTTCCACATGGGAAAGTACTTCCAGTGCTGGGTTCCACATTGCAAGTGGCCTGTACAAATGATCCTTCCTTATAAGAGAAAACTTTAGCGAGGTGAGTTGGTTTAGTAATTTTCTGGAGAAGCAACAAATAACCCTGAGCAGTAAAGATTTTTGCCTTTAATTCCTTTCACCCTCATATTTTCTAATGAATAAGGAGAAGAGAGAAAAAAGAGAGAGGAGAGGAGAGGAGAGGAG
>NW_009713456.1:0-5840 GCF_000703405.1 Apaloderma vittatum | reverse complement strand
CTCCCTCCCACCCCACCCGATAAGCTCTGTTGCGTGTTAGAGGAGAGAACCTTGGGGCAGGCAGCCAGTAGGCGAGCCCCTGATCGCTTTCACACCACTAAATCTGGGAGGCGCTGCTCTTTATCTGATTATCAGTGAGTTTATACTTGCAGTCTATTTACCATAAGCCTGAACTTTCTCTAGCTGCATCCCACACGGCAGTGATCTGATCTAAGATGCTTTTTGAATGTGAATTAATGATGATTCTATAGGTGAGATCTTGCTGGTTTGACTTAGTGGAGGCACTTGTTATAACCGGCACAGTCTTTATCTTCCTGCCTCTAAACACAACTGGATGTAAACATTATGTGTATACCTAGAAATACTTCCATTCTTTTTTTTCTGTATAAAATATACTTTAAGCAGATCATAGCACAACATTAGTGGATTTACCCAGTGTGTTCAGGTAGGCAGTTTTCCTTGAAAATTTAGATCTACTTTGTCCTGAAGTCAGTACTGTGGCAAAAGTTAAGCCATGAGGTATAGTGCAGACCCTGCAATACTAAAGAGAAGATAATTTCCCTAACATTTCCTATTCTTCAGCTAGTGATTCAGGAGAAATTGCCATCTTTATAGCACCATCAATGAAAAGTTGCACAAGGAAGCATAATGGCTGGTATGCTGGGACCCAGCTACAGTCCAACAAAAAGTTAGACAGGCCTTTACTTTTAGGCATTTTTTGTATTCATTTTTTCAATATTTTTAAGTGTAACTAATAAAAAGACGTGCTCTTCTCGTGATGATTTTTTTTTCCTGGCTTTCACAGACATCAGGAATTTTAAATTTTTTTTTTCTGAGAAGAAAGTAGTGACACTCAAAAAACTGTTTTTCAGTTAAAAGCATGTCAAAACATGATGCCCCCTTGCGGTGTTAGTGAAAGACCAGGTTAGTTTTGCTGGTTTTTCAGATGCAAACATACTTTCAAATTACATCAATGTTTTCCTTTGCTATTTTAGGTATTTGGGAAGAAATCTTGATTACCTGCAGAGGACACTAGAGCAAACACATCACAGAGTACTAAGAAGCGGATTCTTGATATCCATCTTGTAACCTGAGTGGACTTTTATTTATCTTCTAATCTTACTATTTACAATGAATGGGCACAGTGATGAGGAAAGCGTAAGAAACAGTAGTGAAGAGTCAAGGTAAGCACTTGCTCATTTTAGTTATTCTTGGCTGTGTGTTCTCCTGTATTTTGTTTAGTGAAACTGGTTTATATTTGAACTTGGTGTCAAAGCTTACTGGTTATCAAGCATACCATAGTACCGTAGTTAGGAGGACTGGATGTGCTTTCTTTCAAGGCTTAATCTGCTTGTTACATGCAGGTCACTTCAGCTAAGCATCGTAATGATCTTGTATACAACTTACATAATAAAGCTTAAATAGTATTAGAACCGAGTCAGCATCCAACAGAATAGTATTACTCTTTTGAGGGGAGGGGGGAAAAGCCTTAAGTGTCAAAAGCTGAAACATTGGATTAGAGTGCTAAAATAAAAGTGCTGTAAAAGTGCAAGGCACGTGTAATATGTGTTGTATAAAGCCCGAACTAGGCTATCTCTGAAGGTAGAGCAGAGGACTGTTAATTTTAGGTTTTGATACTGAGTACTTCGTGATTCTTCCTTCTTTAGAGCTGTCAGGGCAGTATAGCTGAAAGTGTTAACTTTGATATGTTTTCTGAAGAGCAGTTTTTCAGCTTTTTTCTAATTAAAAATAAAAATCAGTGCTCTAGTGTTGAATGGTAGTCTTCTAGCATATGTTTGGAAGAGCCCAATTAGAACTTCATTGCATCCATTCAGTTATCACAGCCAATTTATAGGAGTGGAATTAAGTTCTTGTTCTAGAATAGTGCAAAATTCAAAAAGTTTAGATTTCTATATCTTAAGTATGATGAATGCTGAAGGTTTAACAAATCAAAGTAAACTTGCAAAAAAAAGGTGGGTTTAGACTTCTCTAACGAGAGGTGGTTGTGCTGTTAGTCCAGCCATCTGTCTTTCTGCCCCTCTTTCTTGGCTGCAGCCTGTGGAACCAGATAGCCGATTCTGTCAGTCAGAGGATCATGAAGAAAACTATGTTGTGCAGACTTCATGGAAACTTCCAGTTGAGTATAGAGAGATCTAAGTTATTGCCTCAAGTGAAGAAACTCAAGAAGAACATAATTGTCAGCTGATCAGTCAGGGTGTGCTGGGCATTAAGCTTGCATGTAGCACTGTGTCTGATGGAGTGGGAAAGACAGAAGTGTTCAGGCAACTTTAGGTGCAAATCACCAGGAAATACATGAACAGTAAAACAGAAGAAACTAACTTACGTCTATTTTTATGTCAAATTTCTTGCTATACAAAGTATATACTGTCTTAAAAAGACAGTAAACTTAATCTCATGAATAATTTGTAAGATCTAGTAATTTTTGAAGATTTCTGTTTCCAATATAGTTGATACTGTTCCAGCTAGCAATCAAATTTAGGGTTTCTTAGAATAAGGGGCAAAATATTCATGGTTACTTAAAAAAGCATTATCATCTGAGAAGAGAAATGTGAACAAATAAAATGATGTGAGGGAGGTTAATCTTCTGAATTGTAAGACCTCCAACAAACATGAATTTACCTGGGACAAGTCTGATAATTTTGCATGCGAGTTTTCTTACTACTTGAAACAAGCCTCCTTACTAAAGTGGGAAAACTACTTTGTGTTGAACTGTGACTTTCCATAAATACCAGTATATTCAAGTTACTTAAAAGCTGTAGCAATTTGTAAGACTAAACCAGCTAAACTTCATGAAGTTCCCTGAAACTTCATTAAAAGTAAGTATCAGGAGGATGCATGGTACTCAAAACTTGATGCTTGCCTGTGAAGTGAAACTTTGTTCATCTTAAACGTCCTGCGGAGCACAAGGTCTAGGAAAGGGTTTAAAACGCGGAATTGTCTTTTCCTGGTAGCAATCATTAACCCCATAGTTTAATTTACAGGCATGTCTTGAAAACTTATTTTCATGTTTGCTGTGTTTTATCAGGAAACAGTTTCTGTAAATGAAAGGTGAAAGCTTTCAATTTTTCAATGATGGAACTAGTTTCATTATTAAAATAATTATTGCAAGAGGAGTGTGACACTTACGGAATATCTTTATCTGACTTGTATGTGAAATAATGATCATTCTATGTTGCTTAGTCTTTATATTTTTTTTCTTATTTCTAAACTTCCAGAACTCTAGGTGTTTTTTTTCTTGGAGGGGAGTTGCCTTAGCAAGCTGCAACTGTTACTTGGGAAGTGTTGCTGTATTTAGCCTTCGAATCTGGAAGTGTGAATTCTACAGAATGAAAGTAGAGATTAGTGTACTTACTAAGGTTCTAGTGGTCCTGTTTCATTAAGAATGCTAGGGATCAAAGTGGAATAAGTGAAAAAAGCAACTGAGAGTTGATGCTGTGAATAAATTGCAAAGAAGATCAATTTCTCAATAATTGGTAAAAAAACAGGGGTGAAGGCGAATACAAGGACAATCTAATCAGCAGCATTGGTAATAACTGCAAGAAATCTCTGCAAATTCCACACATTAAAACTGCAGTAAAACACTTCCCTTTATCTGGTGTAAACTTCTGTGTCTGTCATTGTGGAGTGACAGTTTTGATAACAAATAAATTTAGTCAGATATAGGTAAGCCGCCATCATTTCTCTAGAAAGTCAAGGGAAGCAGTGAATAAGGGCTGGATTTACAATAATACACAGGCCTTGTGGGTACGACGTTGTGGTATTTTATGGGAACACTGTGACTTGCGAAAGCAGTGGAAATCCTGTAGTATCCTCACAAGTAGGAAGCCTAGAGAAGGGATTGGTCATAAACCTTTGATTTTATGCACTGGTCAGCATTGTGGTAAGGAATTGTAACTGTCCTTTATGCCCTGTGTCTGGCTTTGGCCAGCCACTAAATGAATGACGCATGCTTTCTAATAACCCCTCTCCTTCCCCAAACAGGAAGGGAAAGGGGATAAGGCAGAGAGACTTATGGATTGTGAAAGAAAACTAAAATAGCTTTAACGAAGCAGTAATAGTACCAATAAGCAAATACTGAAAAGTGAAATCAGTGAACAGAATTGATTCTGTTTAGCTCAAACCAGGACAGAAGGTGAATTATTTCTGAAGCGTGTGACAGGAATGGGCAATTTGCCGTGCTCCTGTACTCATTTCTAGCATTGCAGCTATTCACCTGTCTGTTGGATGAACAGAAAACTTTCCTTGCTGCATGTGTTAAGCCTGAAGTTCCGTTTTGCTACAGGTGGAAAAGTGCATCGCTTGTGTTTTCACAGTTGAATAGCCTGAACCCATTGTACACGCTTTCCTTGCCGATTTCAGCAACCTGTGAAGCAATAAATACTAGATGCAAGCATGGTGGAAATCGTAGACTATCATAAACATTATTGCCTAATCTCGTTGTCTGTTAGTGGTTTCTGTGTAGTGATTACAATGGAGTCTACTCTATAGTTTCTTGTTTACTTGAAAACACAACTTGGGAATATTTTTAGGTAGCTCAAGGTAAAATATCACAGATACTGTTCATTTGGACAAGTGAGTGTAAATGGAAAAACTTTCCTTAAGTCACGCAAAGTGACTTGTGCAGTGTTCTTGAAAGCATTATGTTGCAAATTTGAATATAAGTAAATACTTTTTAGTTAGATAGTAATAAGAAGGCTTAATCAGCAAGGAAGGGCAGTTGTACCTGAACTTCAAGTCATGCTCCAGGCAGAACAAGGACTACAGAAGTGAAACAGTGATGCTACTTGAATAACAACCTTATGTCCCCATCTCTTTGCTTTTCCTGTTTCGTGCAGAACAGGGTATGAAGAACTTGAGCAAACCTTCCTTCTCTGTAGGTAAAAAGGGATAGGCTCAGTGAAGCTTAACTGGAAAGTAGCTGGACGGAGTGTGTTGTACTCCCATTTTTGCACTAAGCAGAAGGCAGCAGCTTGCACTAAAGACTTCTACCATTCTTTTCACACTTAAAACTGATGTTAATGGAAGATAGTAATTTCAGTGACTTGAATTCGCTTTGTGGATTGAATAGTCAATGTATCACAAAAGATAATTAAATAAAGACTAAAGACATTGTCATCAGGCTTTAATTTACTATATAAATTCATACCTTCCGTAGAAGGTAAAAAAGGTTAATTGAAAGCTATGACTTTAGGTTCTTGATTTCAAGAAATCCAAGTGGAAGTTAAAACAGAGATTCCACAAGCGTATTTGCAGAGTTACTTCCATGCACTGGCATCTTTAATAGTAGAAGTTTAATAGATAATATTACTGTGGTGGTTTGACCCTGGCCGGCAGCCAGGTACCCACACAGCCGCTCTCTCACTCCCCCTTCTCCACTATACCAGGGGAGAAAATATTTCAAAGGACTTAAGGTTTGAGATAAGGACAGGGAGATCATTTTCTTTTACCGTCCTGGGCAAAACAGACTCGATTTTGGGGAAATTAATTACATTTATTTAAAGAACAAATAAGAGAGTAGTGAGAAGTAAGAAAAAAAAACCAAACAAACAGATCTTAAAAGCAGAAGCACCTTCCCCTCATCCCTCCCTTCTTCCCAGGCTCAACGTCAATCCCGGTTTCTCCACCTCCTCCCCCCGCACAGCGCAGGGGGACAGGGAAGGGGGTTTACGGTCAGTTCATCCGATGTTGGTTCCACCACTTCTTCTTCTCTCCGGGGGAGGACTTTTCACTCTTCCCCAGGGCCATTGTGGGGTCCCTCTCACAGGAGACAAGCTTCGTGCTCTCTTTCCCGGTGTGAGTCGCCCCACGAAGGGCAATTC
>NW_009713455.1:413-18175 GCF_000703405.1 Apaloderma vittatum | reverse complement strand
CTTTTTTTTTTGGGGGGGGGGGAGTCTTGATTTCCCATTTCTTATGATTTATCATTCACTGGGCAGTACTTAGACAGCTCTTGTAGCAGAGGCTTCCACAAAACTTGTACAGCAATACAAAGTAGAAAACTAACATGAATTGTTCAAACCTACCTTCACAGTTTCCAAGTCTCCAGCTTTGGATGCTTCTAACAACCGATAATCCACGTCAGATGTGCGCACAGGTGTACTCTCTACATACAGGAAAAGATGTTTTATGATTACTTAGGATCATTAAGTTATATTAATTTCTGCTCAATATATTTTCCATACTGGGGGCAGGGAGAAAGTATGTTGCCATTTGCAAAAACGCAGCTGGATTTGTAATGTTCAAGCTCATATTGCCTAAAACATCCGAGTAAGAAGCCTTAGTTTCAGCGTAAACCAGTCAGACTTAGACTACAGAGCTGACATTATTATGCCAAATGGCACGTCAATGCTTTGCTAATCCTACGTATGATAAAAATGACCATTTCTGCATTTAAGAAATCAACATGCTCACTGAGACAGATTTAATATTTTGCTAAAATTCAAGAGCATCCTTCTTAATAATTTCAGCAAGCTCCATGATGTGCCAGTGTACAGCTAGGGTTAAATGTGCTCAATTCAGCAGCTAAATTAGAGCCTTTGTGCTCTGCACTTCTGATAGGTTTTGTATTATGAAGCAGTGACAAGGGGACAGGATTTCTGAGATGGCTCTGGCCACACGGTGACTGCCTGCTTCATGATGCTCCAGTTCCATATTGTTTAGCCTGGAATAAAGGAGGCTGACAGGAGGCCTTATTGCTCTCTACAGCTATCTTAAAGGAGGTTGTAGAGGTGGGGATTACTGTTCAACCAAGTAACAAGTGATAAGACAAGAGAAAATGGCCTCAAGTTGCACCAAGGGAAGTTTAGATTGGATATTAGGAAGAATTTCTTGACTGAAAGGGTTATCAGGCACTGGAACAGGTTGCCCAGGGCCCTTCCCTGGAGATATGTAAGAGTCATGTAGACATAGTGCTTAGGGATATGGTTTAGTGGAGAATGTGTCAGTGTTACATTAATGATTAGATTCGATGATTTTACAGGTTTTTTCTAATTTAGGCAATTCTGTGATTCGATGAGAATCTTAAGAATGACAGTGATTAAAAGGAGACCTTTAGAGAGACACAGCCATTTAAAGATGAAAAAAGCTAAGACAATGACAGGTTTTGGCCTCAAAACTCTTTTACTGCACTGAGGGAAGAGGAAGAAGTGGCTGGAAAGGAGCAGTGCAGTGGCTGTCCATAGAACTCTTTAGTGTTGCTCAAAAAGGAGCTGAAAAGACAACATTGATCACTTAATTTTTGATAGAAACTGCTTTCTACTGTAGAAGCCACTCCTCTCAAGCTCAAGGATTCACGGAATAGAAGTTTTGCGTGATCAGCGACAGAAACGATTGCCTACTGCAAAACAAACAGCGCAAGGTGAACTTGGAACTGCAATCCTCTGCAAGAATGTTGTAAGAAAGTCAGAGTGTTATACCATTCTAAACTCATTCTGGATGAGCATGCAACTTCATCGAAAATATTTTAAAAAATACTTTAAATGTAGAGACCTGGTACTACATCCCAAGAGGAAACTGCAGAGATGCTGTGAGAAGGTACTTCTTACAGACTAACACAGTCTCTGCAGAAACCAGTCAGTTCCTGATGGCAATATAATCAGTGACTGTACCACAGGAGTGGAAAATGGGTAGAAGAAGGTATTTGTTTTCTTAATTAGTCATTCTTACAGAAGGACATCAACTTATCAATTAATTCTGAGTTAGTACTTCCTATTGCAGCCCTCTTTTCACTTCTTGAACAGTGTTTTGTGACCTTTCGCTATTTCCTTGCCTCCATACTCACTGCGGGAAGAAGAGGAGGAGGAGGTAGTGAGAAAAAACTCCTACAAGCACAACTGTTAGGTGAAAAAATCCTCTCAGTTGAAGGAAAGGCTGAGAAAGCTCAGGGAAGAAGGACAGTGGCACTTTTAATAAAGTCAAAGCTGATAGTTCTTTTCCTTGAATCTACCTCAATCATCCGGAGTTGTTCCACTAGCAAGCAGTTGGACTTGATGATCTTAAAGGTCTTTTCTAATCTAAATGATTCTATGATTCTAAGTGACTCAAACACATGCTGTGAGAGCAGGATGGCAGCACGGGTTTGACACAAGTGTTAGCGACGGTGGGCAGGGTGTAGCATGCATCAAACTCCTGCTGTTGGAGAGGGTTAAGATTTCAGCTCACACCTTCTTCGGCTTATTTGCCTTCCCTCGCTCTCCCCCAACAGTACCACAACCTCAGCATTCTGAGGGAAGGAGAGCATAGATGAGGCTAAATCCTACAACAGATCCAAAGCTCTGCTCCTTAGTAATTGTTTATCTCTTCTCTGGACTCCCATCCTTCTCTTCACAATATAGCCAAGACCCTGAGTTTGGTCAGGGTGAAAAAAAAGGAAGTCAATCAGAAACAATCTAATTGCTACAGCAAAGAGAAATTTCAATTCCACTAGATTAGAATTTGAGTACCAGAACACTGCACTGAGCAAACAAAACAAATCTTACTCTTCAAGAAAAGCAAAACTAGCAGCATTTTCTAATAAGCATTTGAAAAATGTACAAGCTCACTTATACGAGCTTTATTACCTTTTCACTTGGCCGCACTGCTACCAGTTGCAACCCAAATCACAAGCAACTAAAGTTGTATCCGCTGGCCACTACGCCATCAGTAAGCTGTTTTCATGGTGGTTATCTCACAGTTGGGAAGTACCTCAGCAATCAAGTGCAAGATAAAAAAATCCAATACTATATGGAAAATATCTTAAGCTGTGAACTCATGAGCCAGGTAACAATCTCTATCAAAACAACTCCAACATTTAAAAAAAAATATTTCTTTAACCCAATCTTACAAAAAAAACCACACAGTAATATTTTGCAAATAATTTCAGCATTCAATTCCTAGCTTTGCAGTACAGAGAACAAAGCGTCAACAACCCTACATTATAGGCATTTTTTCAGCTTTGGAATCTTTCAGTCTTGAACACTTTCATAGATGTAAAGAAGGCTGCTACCTCTTCTAATGAAAAGCAGGACAGTAGGACACCTGAGACTAGCTTTCCCAGAAAAGGAAAATCAGTGAAAATTATTTTTTAGATCAAGTTCAAATCAAGTGTTTTCGAATACTTTTAAATTTACTTTTCTTTTTTTTTTTTTAAATCAAAATCCTATCCTCTTTAACAGTTATGTACATACTTCAAACAGGTAATGCTACCTGTGTAACCAGCTACATCTCAGGAGTGGTTACACTTCAAAACAGTAAAATGGCTCTTATTTTGCCTCTTTTAAGGGAACACTGCTGAGAACACTGAAGCAAATGAAGTTTCTAGCTACCATCAGTCTTCTCATCTATCTGGGTATCTGCCTTTCTTTGACCAGAGGCACATCCTACTGTAAGGTAAGTTGCTTGCTCGTAGTAGCTACTGATGCAATTATTCTTCTCCCTACTCATCAAAATTCAAAAGTGACAAGGGTAAGAGGATGCAAACTCTCAAGCACTTAAACGAAAAATAGTGGCATCTTCTTCAAACATCTATTTACCATTTTAACGCAAGATATGAATACAGTTACCTAAACAGAACATACTGTTACCAGTATGCAGAGCTCTTTCACAGTAAAATCTTTCTCTGCTGGACAAGCAAGGAATTTGAATTAAAAGCTCAAATGGTTTAGCAACTATTAGTACTTTTCTGCCAGTAGCACTCTGCTTGTGACTGCTAAAGGTGGCTGATGAGAAGAAAAAGGTTTCTTACACATTTAGCAATATTCCAGTCTCCTTGAAACTTGTAAGCAAAAAATCCCCAAACTCCCCACATTTGCCTTCCTACGATCTCCCTGTACAGAAGCATACTCTAAATCCATAATATCATAGAATCACAGAACGGCCTAGGCTGGAAGGGACCTTAGAGATCATCTAGTCCAACCTCCCTGTCATGGGCAGGGACGCCTCTCAACTAGATCAGGCTACTCAAGGCTCCGTCCAACTTGGCCTTGAACACCTCCAGGGAGGGGGCAGCCACAACATCTATGGGCCATTTATTCCAAAGCCTTGACACCCTACTACTGGAGAATTTGTTCCAAAGATCTAATCTAAATCTGTTCTCCTTCAACTTAAACCCATTTCCCCTTGTCCTATCAGTATGTTTATTTTGTTCCCAGTTTGCACAAAATCACTGAATTGAGGAGGTCTTTTTTTTGTTTTCTTGTGGTTTTCCTCTGAAGAGTATTGCACAGCGCATACTGTAGATATGTGCACAGGATAGTAGAAAGGAGGGATAAGAAAATGACTGCGTATCTCTTGCAGTAAGACCCACAGTCGTAAGGGAACAAGAGAAGCTGAAGTTCAAACACAGAAGCCTTTATTTTTACCCACCACTTAGAATCTGTTGCACTGCTTCGTTTCCCATCTGCGCTGCTGTGAAGCCTTGTAAAGAGATGATGGAGGGATCAGAGTCAGGAGCCGGCAGGTTTGCAGGTGACCGGCTAACGCAGCCCTGTGCAACGCTGTTTGACCAAGTGTGTCCAGTGCATTCATCTGAAAAATCAGCACCAATATAAAACCTTGTTATAATTAAAGTCTGCACCTGTCTCCACCCTTAAAAAGAAGGGCAATAACAAGAATTTTCCAGCATACAAATAAATCCATGTATCAAACTCTCCGCATTGCAGCTAAACAAAACCAAATGACAAAAGAGATAAACGCTCCAAGGTAAAGATAATTTACTGCAGATGCTTTCCTGTCTTTTAACAACACAGGTTATTTGTTTGCACGGCTAACAGACAACACAGGATCCCCAAACCCATACTTTAAACAGTGATCAAGCTTTTGACAAAGTCAATGAAAATTAAGCTTGTGCAAGCAAAGCAAAACTCTCACAGAAGAGAAGAGGTAAATAATTAACCAAACAATTAAAAGGTCTTCCAGCTTTAAGGAAATTACTACTTGTCATTCTCAGAAGGCGAATTAACATTACTCACCATCAAGAATTAAAGCAAAATGAAGATGTCAGATTAGGAATTGCAAGAAGGTCAGGGAGGGGGGGAAGGGGTGGAAAGAGGTTGGATATAAACAGTCTATTCCCTCCTTACTTTTTGTACTTTTACAGAAATGTTAAGTATAAATGGATATATCTCTACTCAATACAAGACGTTATAAATAAGCAAAATAGAGTATTGCTTTCACAGAATATGATACAAGGGAAACCTATCTGTCTGTCAAAGTCTAACAGAGTATCTAAATAACTGGAAGAATCTCCATTGGTTCACTGGGTAAAGAAGAGAATAATAGAGCTTTAATAAGCAAAAAAAACCCCAAACCCAACCATGAAAATAACCTTTCAAGAAGATACTCTGTACCTAGCAGCGATTCATGACAAATTTAAATGCAAATGTGCAACAGCTTTTCTACCACTTTATGAAATACATAACTACTCTATATTCTCTGCAAGCAACTCCCAACTGTTATCTGTTTCCAAGCCTACGGACTGCAGGCTGTGAACTGCATGCATAATAGACTCTGTTACTGTACAAAACCACCTTTTTGGTAGGAGTGAATAAAGGTTTTGCTTGTTATTTCTCACCAAAAATGCAGCCCACAAATCCTACTACCTTTCCATGAAAACTCGTGAAA
This sequence comes from Apaloderma vittatum, assembly GCF_000703405.1. Lineage (NCBI taxonomy): Eukaryota > Metazoa > Chordata > Aves > Trogoniformes > Trogonidae > Apaloderma > Apaloderma vittatum. The sequence continues at coordinate 12,447 of NW_009713455.1, read as the reverse complement.
AAATATTTTGGAGAAGATGCATATTCTGTAACTAAATGAAATGTAAGAAAGTCAGTAACTACGTAGAAAATATCTATTACCAGATATGATAACAAAATTAAAATATCAGAAATACAACAATATTAAGCCATGGGAAAGAACAAAGAACTGTCACAGAAATAAAGCACAATGTCGTTCAATATTGTCTGAATTATCTTCTGAATACCTTCTATAGGCTGGTAAAGCAAGAATTTCTCAGATCACAAACCTCTCTTGCAGGATGATGTACAGGAGAACAGCTGTGCTTTCTTCTAACCATGCTCAGCTCATGCCACTCTAATGAGATTTCTCTGAAAGTTTTGTTTGAAATAAAAACTTACTGCTAACATAAATATTAACTAGATACTGAATGTCCCAAATCCATGATTTTGCTCAGATGAGGATCCTCATCTGTTTCAGGACACCGGATATCTTTCCCCACTGATAAGGGCACAGAGGAGAGTGGAAGTCTGGGGCTGTACAGGTTTAGTGATGCTAAAGGCAGAATGAAATGAGACTTGTGGATACTGGAAGCAGCTGTTAACACTCCATTCATCCAAGAAAGAATATCGGAATTAATATCACGTTAAACATTCCTGCAGTGAACAAATTGTTGAAGAACAACAGCAAGGCATTCACACTGCACAACTCAATACTGACTTCGTGCCTGGAAAAAATGCTAATATTCGCTGGAAAGAACACTGGCAGAGTCATCAGATCCATCATCTCACATGTCGTATGCAGATCTCCTTTCACCTCCAAATAATTATCTTTGTCAACAATCGATTCTTGTGGCAGAAAACCAGTCACTTGAAGAAATGCCTGCTTACTCCTGGGACAAAGAGGGCTGCAGCTGACAGAGGGACGCATGTACCAGCTGAAGCTGCTCTTTGGGAGCAGAACTAGGCTTTGCAGTTCAATTTCATGGGGAATGCGCTCACTCTGAGGCAGACTTGCTCTCACCAACCATGCAGCACTTGTGTAAAACCAATCCAGGAATATCCTGCACTAAGGCTGACGGCAACAGGATTTATTTCCAAATGAAAATCAATTTGAGCATTACAAATTGAAATACAAACTGAGATTAAACTCTCATAAAAATCAAATCTGGTAAGACATATGCCTGTCCAAACACTGTGCCTGAAAACATATGCCCTTTCAAATTCAAAGCTGAGGCTTAAGCTCTATTTGACAAAATGTAAAATACCCAACGTGTACTGCCTTATCCGTGTGCCGAGAAGGTAGATTGTTCCAGCTGCACTAATAAAAAACAACGAGAAATATTCAACTGGCCCTCTTTATAAGTGGTCTGAAATTATTACTTTATAGAAGGCTTTTCTGCAAGGAGCTAAAAATAACAGATTTGACAGCTTTTATTCCACAGTACACTGAGTCTGGTTTCTTCCCCTTTTAACATGAAAACAGTCACTGCACTGCTCAAACCACAACATAAAAGCAGAAAGCAGTTTTCAAATGGCAAGTGCGTTTCAGGAAGGCTTTTCATGGAAAGAAAAGTACTTCCCACTACAGAATTCCTTCTGTTCTTTCCTTTTATTCCTTTCATTTCCTCTTCTCTATCCCAGATAGATGCAGTAGAGAAATCAAAATGGTCGTGTATCATCAGACACTGAAGAGGTTTTTCCTCCCTGCACTGCCGCTGCCTCAGAGCAGCGCACACAGCTACACCGATATTATCTCGGCTGCCAGGCACTTGCAGCAGCTCAACAGCTGGGACCTGTTGAGGAAACTTTTTTTTTTTTTTGGCAAGAAATCATAAGCATATCGGCTTTCTGTTGGTATCAAATGCCCTAAATACCCTACTCCTCTTTGACACTACAGCAGGACAAAACGCAGCAACTTCCAAGCACTTGCAGTTCTCTCTGTGAGATCTTTCTAAGAGACTTACAGTCCGTGACACACTCGTGGCGTGGCCAGCCCTTCCAGTATAAGAAACAAAAGAAACGAATGAAGAGACGCTGCTGGCAATTTCATGCTCTGTCAGTGGAAAATAATAATAAAAAAACAAAACAAAAAAAAAATGTATAAGGACCTAGTTTGACTCTGAAAGCTCATAAATGATCCAGCCACGTGTTCCACAGTTGTCCCTTTGCTTGAAAGCTTAAGATTAATGTCACCGAGTCTGGATGACCCAACAGTGAGAAAAGTTGTAACTGCAACAGATCACACAGCGCTTCGTGGTGTTAACCATCATAGTCCAGAACCTTCTACACTTCTGAAAAGAAATTTCATTTTTTAATGCTTATTCTTTCTTGAGAAAATCATTCTTACACCTGAAATGTAAGAAGCAAATGTATTTACACAACAAGGCTACTCAAAGCTATTTAAATCTATTGTGTGGGTCTAGATAGACGGTAATCCTTGTCACATTCATGACCATGAAAGGCTGGCAACGCACTACTCCAACACACAGAATTAACAGTATTATACAAAAAACCACAAATCCAAGTCCTTCTAGTTGAGTAGAATGAAGCCATTTCTGCTGCCATCATGAACAGGGATACTATCTAGCATGACCTTAGAAAGGCTCATTTTGTCTTGCAGAAGACTAATTTCAGCATTATACTTTAGAAGCATAACTGAGGTAAACAAATAGCATAGCACCCCCACACTTGCCCAGGACAACAGTGAACTTGCACGCTTGCAGGTCTTGCAGGTCCAATAATCATTCCAATTCAGAAAAGACTTTAATCCTTTTCTTCTGCGCTGCTAGAAAGCCAAGTGTCTTTCTGAACATATTCGATTTCCCATATATCTCAAAATTCAGACAAGGAGTTAGTTATAAGCTCCAATTATCTAGCAATACAACAAATCAGGATGAAAGCCACTTTTTCATTAGTTCCCCACCTTCAAATGATTTTCTTTATAAACAAAGGATTTCAACCACTTTCAAAGATACAATCATGGCACCTGAGCATTTGCTCATGGGTCTAATAAAAAATAATTTATGTTTGAGGATTCTTGACTGATTCCTTGCTTTTATTTTCATAAGGTACTTTGAGGATATTCAACATCAAATAAGCAGTGGTGTGAAATGCTGTTCACACAAACAAGTAAAAACCAGATACGGCATTTAACTCCACAGACATTTATGATCAACATTCTCGAAGAATTTTATAAGAAACCCTGTGCTTTAGATGTACAGTTGACAGTCAACTTCCGCAAACTCCAAGAACAAGCCAACGAAAATATTTTCACTGAGCGTGGAATGGGCATTGCTTAGACATATCAGGTTGATATGCAAGGGATGTGCACCAAGGATTTTTTCCAAGTTCGAATTAGAAATCTAGTCTGTGTCCTCAGTAAGGGCCAGCGAGACACATCAAAATAAGCTATTTGCGGGTATGGATTGACTCTTGGCAATACTAGTGTTCTTAGAAATATTTCTGTAAAATAAGTCTAGATCAAGCAGATGTTATTCAAAAAATCCTTCACTTTTTATCATAGTCTGACATACTTGAAACAGCAAATGTATACAGTGATAAAATTAAGGATAATTAAATCCAGTTCCAAGACCACAAACCATCTCTCACTGATCTCAAGCAAATTCCCTAGAGCAGTCTTTATCACGCTTCAGCCCATTTCCCTGTTATCTCACTTTGCTGTCTGACATGGAAAACAGCTGCTCCTTATGAAAGTAGCAGAGTTGCTTCTCTGTTGCTAAAACAATCACATATTATTTTCAGTCTACAAAACTTCACGTGACTTTGTCTCCTAAATCCATTATTGGATTTTTTTTTTTTGTGGGGGTCAGTTGTCTGCGTTTTGGCACTGTATTTCAGAAGAAGAAAGTTTCACTTTCTTTGAAGCCCCAGTTACTCATATTTTCCAAATTGTCACTCTCTCTATAATCAGCACTGATTTCCAGTAGGTAGATTAAAGCTGACTTATACAGACCTTTCCTTTGAAGAAAGAAACGTTTGCAAAGCAAAGAAAATAACGTAGGTCTCATCCATCCACAGTTCAGTAAACTTTTGATATTGGATCACATAGGAATTGAACATACTGAAAGAGAGGGGGCTGCTCAGTGATTCATTGCGGGATAATTTTGTTTTGATATTTTTATTAATGATCTTGGCCCAGGAGAATGCTGAAGGGAATGAAAATGAAAAATCAGCATGGAAAAAAAATTCGATTCTCTGTGTACTGCAAGGCTACAGGAAGGATCTGAGTACTACTGTGCCATGTCTATTAAAAAGGCAAATATCATCCCAGTATGCATTAGTCCAGCACTTACACTGGAGATATGGAAGTGTCATTATCTAAGGTGGTGGAGGAATGAATTCCATTGTCATTTCCTGAGCTCCAAAGACTTCCTTTGGTGCTAGTAAAGAGAAGGGGTACAAGGATAATTAGGAAATGGCAATGTTTCCTTATAAGGAAAGATTTCAGTATTTGAAGCTTTTAGCCTACCAAAACAAAGGGTCGTTTTGTTCACTGCAAATACCTCAGCAAAGAAAGCATCAAAATGGAAAAGAAGTATTTAAACGGCAGGAGAGTACTGTTCAAAGAACAAATAGATATTCACTGTGAGGCTGGATTCACTAGCTTGTGAGAATCCCTCTCTTGTGAAAAACATGACTAGACAGGATCAAAGAGCTTAGTACATCTGACTACATCTTAGGAAGTAACTAAAATTAATGGCACAAAAGAAGTAAATGGGAAGAAAAAGCTTCTAGAAACATGACACATGGAAAATATCAAAAACCTGTATCATGCTTCAGGGATTAAAGGTGCCATGTCCCAACACTCACAAATAAAGAAATATCAATGTTAAGAGTGTCTGATGAATTAAATGCCTACAGTCAAATCATGAGCAAGAGGTGAAATGGTAGCATACAAGCAAGACAAACATTTCAGAGTGATTAAATAAGCTAGCTAAGTAATATTCTAAAGAACATCCCATCTGGGAACTACAAAGTGCTTCATAAGTCTTAATGACCTATGTCTGAAGAAAAACCATGCTTGCACTATGTACCGTTTTACAGCTAAGGAACTTGACACACAGAAGAAGGGATCTGGTGCATTGTGGCCTGGAAATACAAGCTTACATTTAACTGTGAATGGTCTCCTTGTGTGCACTTAAGGACTAGATCATAAATGTGAATGATTATTCTCAGAACAACATAGCAAGCGTATACCAGGATGTGAGTGAAAAAAGAGTTTTAATGACCACCATGTATGACTATTTGCATGCTGCCTACTGAAAAAGCAATGGAACACACTGCTCAGCAGGGTTCTGTAGGTAACTGTGGGCCACTAAGCACCATCACTCAGTCTACAAGTGACTCACGGATCACGAGTTAGGAACCCCTGCTTCAGGACGTAAATGAACCACCAGCTACTGTCAGAATACGCTACTGATACAAATGATAAAATTGGGCCATTACAGTAAGGATGACATCTTTGAGCTGGCTCCTAACTTGGCTAAAGAGTGCTCCCTTGACAATCTAGCACCAAGTTAAATACCTACAGTATAGTAGCAGGCTTTCCAGAAATGCTCAGCACACAGAAACTCCTTGTATTTCAAAGCAGGTAGTAACTGGGTATCAATGCACTTGAAATTCCAGCATGTCCAGTTCGGTGCCTACCCAACTACCATCAGTACCAAATTCATGTGCAAAATCAGATCCGTGAGCTATCTATTCCTATGGCAAAATTACTTTTTTTTCCTTTACTTTCAGTGCATAGGTATGCTGCTAAGAGTGAATCTGGGAAAATTACAATGAATGGTTTTAATGACTGTAACTGAGACCTCTGGCCCTGCTTTTCTCCCCAGGAAAATTTTGGTATGTCACCATTGCACCATGATTCTCAAACGAGATAAACTCTGTCACGGTATTTTTGGTAAGCTATTTTATGATGCCATTGAAATACTACGGAAATGAATCAGTTGCTGAAATCAATGTGCTCTCATAGGGGCTGATAAATTACAATTTCAAAATAAAGACTTAGTATTAACTATGCATACAACTACATTGCTCATGCTTCCCAACACATCAAGAGTGATACATAGGCTGTTATTTCAAGTTTATACAGTAGATAGATCATTCTGAAATATTTCTGAAAGATGCTTAAAAGATGTCCTAAATAACCAAAGTTATACTTTCCTCTGCTTTTAACTAATAACTTGCTGAACCATGTGACTCTTAAGTAGGTTTCACCATAGGCTCGCAAATTACTTTGGTCAGAACATATCAATGGCTAAAGGGCACGGCAACGCAATCTGACCAAGAGAATAAGAAGCAAGCAAGGCCAGTGGGAAGCTCACCGTTAGACTGATAAACTGTATTGGGTCAGGCTGAGGCGGAGTTCATCTTCCCACAGCAGCTCTCTCATTGCTGTGTTTTTGGAGTGGTAGCTAGAAGGGTGTTGATAGCACCCCAGTGTTTTGGCTACTGCTGAGCAGTGCTCACACAGCACCAAGGCTGTGGTTTTCCAACGTTCCCCCAACAGTAGGCTGGGTGTGGGCAACATCTTGGGAGTGGACACAGCCGGGCCAGCCGACCCAAACTGACCAAAGGGGTATTCCATACCATCTGACATCAGCTCAGATATAAAAGCGAGAAGGAAGAGGGAAGTGGGGCGGCATTCGCTGTTTGTGTTTGTCCTCCGGAGCAACCGCTACACATACTGGAGCCCTGCTTCCTGGGAAAGCAGCCGGACATCGCCCGCTGATGGGAAGTAGAGAAAAATCTTTGTTTTGCTTTGCTTCCACGCATGGCATTTGCTATTCCTACATTAAACTGCTTTTTATCTTGACCCATGGGCCTCTTGTTACATCTTCCCTCTCCACTGTCCACCTAAGTGATAGAGCGGCTTTGGTGAGCTGCTGACCTCCAGCCAGGGCCAAACGACCACATAGTCTCAGTGTCAGCAAACTCAGACATTGGATATTTTCAAGTCAACAAGATAAAGCAACAAGAGGTACCTAGGTGGCCACATTTATTAGAAACTAATAGCAAGATTCATTAAAAACAAGTTAAGCTAGACCTTTAAGCCTGTATTCAGTTACTTGGAGAGAAGATCTAATTTTCAAATGGGATCCCTGAACATTCTGGAATGATTTAGGATAAATGGACTTCAAGGTTAGCACAAGCAACGCAAGGTATGCAGTAGAAAAGGTAACAGCTATCATAAAAACCAACACTGTATTTAGCCAATATAACCCTTCTTCTTGCCTTTTGCCTTAGGTAAAATATATTTAAGTATATTTACCTTTGCTCCATGTTTATGCAGAACTTCCATTACATCGTTATGAGCTTTTTCAGCTGCAACATGCAAAGGTGTCATGAAACTAGACGAAAAATAAGAAAAAGAAAAGAAAGAAGAATATATCAGTTTTACATTCCTAGTAGGCTAGAGTTCTTGGGAAAATGCAAAAATTTCAGAAACCTACTCTTTGTTTTTCTCATTAACATTCGCTCCTTTCCTGAGCAACAGTTCTGTAACTTGCTTCCGTTTGGGGTGCACAGCGGCCACAGCACAGTGCTGCAAGAAAGTAAATATAAATTATAGTTCAACTACTCAGATGACAAAAAGCTTTAAGATCCCTGACTTAATCTCTTAATTTTTCTGCTGAACATCAGACCACAAAATTTACAAGCAGAATCCATCATATTTCTGCTGAAATATTTAACATGCTGAACAAAACACAAGCTAGTGATCAATGTTAAATTATTCTAACTCAGAAAAACAATTTTCATTTTAAAGCTATTTGTCACTTTGGAAAAGCAGAATGTTCCCATCAGCAAGGTATCAGGACAAAACCAGCATATAATGAACAAAGGAGGTAAAAACAAAGGGCTTGAAACAGCCCAACTTTCTATAGAGGGACTCCAAAGAAGTCCCTTAAGATTCTGCTCCTGTTGTCAGATTAAGATGACTTCTGAATGTTGCTTGTTTCTCCTTTTTCAGTATAAATTGGACTTGTTAAGCTGATGGCAATTCTGTTATGCAACCAGTTACAAACTATGTAATAAACAAATGGGCAATGAAGTTCCCTTAGATTCACGCTGTGCTTTTCAATGCTCAAGCTGGCCCCGGTGGGAACACCATGCAGTCCCTCTGCCAGGTGTAACTATCCTCCTGAAGGCGGCTGGGGTCTGCTTCTTGGTTCATCTGAGCATTCGACACCCAGAAGCCAGCATTTCGTTCCCCTCTTTTTAATTTGACTCTCTGCAGAGAAAAATCTCAACCTCTCCAGACATTTTCAACAGTGGCCCTACCGCTGCACTCCCGCCCGAGGCCTGAAATTAGAAGCATGGCTCCAGATAAGCTCAACAACGTGCTTTAAAATCAGTAGAGTAATGCTTGTCTCAGGTTGGGATGTCTCAAGATAGATGGCTATGAGAAATAAGAGATACTTCTGAATATTTTTGTTTATATGTTCACTCACGTTTTAAACCTGTAAAAAGCAGACTCCTGGAATAGAATTCTCAAACCTTCCAATAGCAAAGCAATAGCCTTTACAATGTGGTAAACACAAAAATAGAATGCTAATAAAGTAGCAATACTACTGATAACCATATATTGCCCAGTTTTAGCCTCTGTTACCAAGCAACTGCCACTCAAGCTTCCACACCGCTGTTATTCAGCACGCCCAAGTTTTGCAAAGGCTGGCTTTGTAAATGAACATTATATCAACTTTTGCTCTAAAGAGTGGTAGCATTTTCGAGGCTTTGCAGACAATAACCTACCTGTATTTCCTGCCAATATGATAAACCAGCACTGCAAGCAAGATAAATGCTGAACTACTACCAAACCTCAGAGCAATAGTGAAACGTAAGCCAGGTGCTTGCTTTGGCCTTTGTGGGGTAATACAGTGCAGACCCCAGTGCCCCATGGTAAAAGATTGGTGCCCCAAGGTTACGACAGGAATATCTCACTTAGATTGTACATAACCTCACCTGATCTGGCAAGCTAAGTCCTGCCACTTGGAAATCTTACGTACAGGAGGCAAAAATTGAGAAGTCACAGTCAAACACTTACTGAACAGTGAACCAAAGACATAGAGCTCAAATACTCATTTTTGCCTATCTGTCTCTGCAGAAGAAGCAGGCAGAGAAGAGCAAAGGACACCACAGGACTAAGAATTGATCATTGTACAGCATTGTACATTGATCATAGCAGCAGCTGAACTACTCAGGAAGAAAAGGACAACATCCTCCCAAATTTCATACTGTCTTCACATTCAGCTTCTAAAGAGCTCTTCTCTGTCTTTCTAAGTTCAGGCTAGGTCTTCCATGAAGAGAACAGAGCACAGAGATGCTTGGTTCTCAACACACAATGTTCTGATCACGTTCGTAACACTAAACGTGCAGTTGTATGCCTACAGCTGAGATCTACCACTGTAAAGAAAATGTTCCGTTGGAATACAGTATGGTAACTATAACGATTTTAATAATACCATCAGTCCCTCTCAACTTTAACTTCTTCACCGCATCTGGGATACCGGCTGTGTTCTTTGCCTCCACTGCTTCTTCAAATAATGAATTAAGAGCAGGACACTGCCAGCAATGTCTCAAAACCCCACTTCATAGCTCATGTTTGATTGTCAGTACTATTCCAAACCTGTAAAATCCTGTGATATACACCTAGCATTTATTTTAAACACAATTTTGTGTAATCTATGAAAAAAATTTGTAATGCAAGTTTCCCCCTAAAAATGCCAAGGAAGCACTGGCCCACTAGAATAGAATTTAACTCTGAAAAAAACACAGCAACTGACCAGCAAAAAAAATAGAAGGTGATGGGAAAAAAGCAAAAGAGAAGTGAAAAATGAACAGGTGATGAGTGGTTGAAGGCTTCTGCAACCTACCAGGAAAGAAAAATAGATAAAAATTTATATGGTGTTTTTTTTGTAGTGGTGATTTAATTTTAACATTCAAAGTGTTTGATGGCAAATCCTGAATCCCAGATGATGAATATATTTTCGTAGAAAAGAAATAAAACTACTCAACTAGCACTACCACCCCATTTATCATAAAACAAATGGATTGACGGTATAATCTCACCAGTGCAGTCTCATGCGACTGTGGCTGCTTAAAATTAATGATCTCCAAAGCCAGTGTCTTTTTCACTTTGGCTAGGTCTGCCTCTCTGGCTGCTTGCAGTAAAGAGTGTCCTTTGAACTCATCTGTTAGAGAAAAAAGATGTATTTAATATTCAGCAACATGTCACATTTATAAACGTTATTGCAGAAAGGTGCTATACCCAATGAAGAAGAAATAAGATTATTTCTGTACATCTTCAGACAGTAGCTGACCTGGGACACAGAATGAGAAACACTGTTTACTGAAACCAAAGAGACATTCTAAAAGAGAGGAGAATTGATGCCTTGAGTAAAATCCTTACAGCTTTTCTCCCTCTTATCCAGCACCAACTTGATACTAAATGCATGTGACCTCTGAATTAACTATGTATGTGTTCAAGTGAGCACAATGCTATTACATGCTCTTCAGGAAAAAAAGCATTATAGTTGCTTTTCAAAAAGACTGTATTTGCAACTCCAAGTAATTCAAGTTAAAGCCTGAGTAAAATATATATAATTTGTATAATATATACATATAATATAATATATAGCATTTAAATAAAAAATTTTGGACTGAAAGAAGGCTAATCAGCTAAGCATTTGAAGCCAGTCTTCTAAAAAGATAAAGCAGGTTTTGATGGCAGCCATATCTTTGCAAAAAGACTGTATTTGCAACTCCAAGTAATTCAAGTTAAAGCCTGAGTAAAATATATATAATTTGTATAATATATACATATAATATAATATATAGCATTTAAATAAAAAATTTTGGACTGAAAGAAGGCTAATCAGCTAAGCATTTGAAGCCAGTCTTCTAAAAAGATAAAGCAGGTTTTGATGGCAGCCATATCTTTGCAAGTATGGAGAGGCAATTTTGTTATTTTCAGTGTCACATCTAGTTCAGTTCAGCAAATAGTTAATTTTAGTTTTAAATCATACTGAATTTGGAAAGGACTAGAAGTGTTTCTTTTAAATTGTACAAATGAAAGGTATGTCAGCAAGAACGATGTCTGAACCCAGGAAGTAGGGGGAAAAAAAAAAGCTCAGTCAGGGTATCAGTATTTTTCTTTCATAAGCAAGCTTGAAATGCTAAGCTTTTTACGAGGGGCTGTCTTCTCCCATTCTTGTTTTAACATCCGGTGCATTTATGGATTTAGAAATAATAATAACTTTTAATTTTTCATTTAAAACAGAATTCAAATTTCTTTGCAAACAAAGCAGTACTCGAAGCTCAAGTACAAATATATCTTGAAATAATAAATAAATGTAATATTATTCCTCAAGTATAAAACAAAATAACTCAAGAATATACTAAACATGTTATATTGGGTATGCAAATATAGGATGTGCAATCAAGATACTGTCAAACGTAGTGTAATGCTCACATTTGTGTACACATCTCAGTGGATATTAATGGACATGAATCTTTGCTCACTCCTCTCCAGGAACTACTAAAACAAAGTGTAAATAGATTTATTTCTTTCTTCCTAATTTAAACAAACGCTAAGTTAACCTGCCTCAACCGCAGAAGCATCTGCCACCATCTCTGACTAATGTGATCTCCTTCTATGACAAGGTGACCTGCCTAGTGGACAAGGGAAAGGCTCTGGACATTGTCAACCTGAACCTGAGTAAGGCTTTTGACACTGTTTCCCACAGCATTCTCCTGGAGAAGTTGGCTGCCTATGGGGTGGATGGACGTTCGCTTTGCTGGCTAAAACGCTGGCTGGTTGGACAGGCCCAAAGAGCCACGGTGAACGGAGTTAAACCCAGCTGGCAGCTGGTCACGAGTGGTGCTCCCCAGGGCTCAGTACTGGGGCCAGTTCTCTCTAATACCTTTATCAATGACTTGGACAAGGGGATTGAATGCATCCTCACTAAGTCTGCAGAACACATCGAATTGGGTGGGAGTGTTGATCTGCTTGAGGGTAGACAGGCTCTGCAGAGGCACCTGGACAGGCCGGG
>NW_009713455.1:0-235 GCF_000703405.1 Apaloderma vittatum | reverse complement strand
CGGGGGACCAAGAAGGCCAACAGCAGCCTGGTCTGTATCGGGAACAGTGGGGCCAGCAGGACCAGGGAAGTGATTGCCCCCCTGTACTCAGCACTGGTGAGGCCACACCTCAAATCCTGTGTTGGGTTTTGGGCTTCTTACTCCAAGAAAGACATTGAGGAGCTGGAACGTGTGCACAGAAGGGCAACGAAGCTGTTGAAGGACCTGGAGAACAAGTCCTATGAGGAGTGGCTGA
>NW_009713454.1:0-793 GCF_000703405.1 Apaloderma vittatum | reverse complement strand
CCTCCTCGCCGAGGGCGAACATGGATCAGAGCTCGACCCTCGTCACGGTCCATCCTCCTGAGCCGTCCCTGCTGTTCCTGGCTCAGAGGGATATGGGACCTCTGCTGGGATCGGCTCCACGTGGCCTGAGGTTCCCTGAAGGAAATCTGCTGTCCTTGCTGCTGAGGCTCACTCCTCTCACGATAAACTGGGCTTGGCTCTTTGCACCTCTGAGCTCGCCCCTCGTGGCGACGGCAGCTTCTGCCTTGCTGCTCCTTCTGAGATGGAAAGCAGTTCCCTGCCTTTCAGCAAGACCAGAAGGAGCCTGGGGCTGCGACTGGTCTGGCCCAGTACCCTGGACCTTGCCGGTGTCCCCCGTCTGGCAGATCCGCTCTGTGTCCTCCAAAGGGAGCCCATGGGATAGAGGTCCTTCGTCCTCCCACCTGCACACGTCTATCCCAGACAGACGAGCACAGCAGTGTGACCCTTCAGGGCTGCACCACGTCATTACATGATGGATGTCATTGAGGAAACCATGACGCCCTGGTGACATCACAAAGGTTTCAGGAACCACACCCAGAAGCCCTAGTGCAGGGCCCCAGAACACCAAGCAGGATCACAACCCTGGACTTCAGCAGGGCCAACTTTGGCCTTTTCAAGCATTTGCTAGGGGAAAGCCCGTGAGACAGAGCACTAGAAGTTAAAGGGGCCCAAGACAGTTGGCTAATATTCAAGGGCCACTTCTTCCAAGCTCAAGATCAGTGCGTCCCGGCGGGTAGGAAGTCAAGAAAGAGAACCAGGAGACCCGCATGGT
>NW_009713453.1:19830-40026 GCF_000703405.1 Apaloderma vittatum | reverse complement strand
TTAAGGTCCCTTCCAACCCTGACAATTTATGTTTCTACACATGCAGGTAGAGCCATCTCCTCACCTTCCACCAGCTGCAGACACAGACAAGCCCTGAAACTGGTCCATGGGATCTTCTCCTACTCTAGACTGGGCATAGATAAAGCCTGATGTTACCTTTCCAGTCCTACAAGAGGCACTGCTGAAGAAACCCGCACTGTACCATGAGCACTGCCAGAGCAGCAGAGAGAAGGAGATGGGTTATGGAAGCAGATAATCAGCTTTCCATTCTTGGGAGAACGCACAGACAGGGCAACACATGCCCACAGTACCAAGTGTGCCACGGGCTGCGAGGCCAGAAATATCAGTCCTCTTAAAAACCGTTGCTAACCTGCATTCCCTTTGAACTCCGCCAACGTTTGCTCCTTCTTACTTGGCATCAGCTTTGGCAATTTCGCAGGTTCTGATCTCTGGAGCGGATAGAAGCAGCAAAAGAAAAATCTCAGCAAGGTGGCAGCAAACAGCCAGCCAACACAAACAAGCTGAGTTTAGTAAAACCTCTCTAGTTGGTCTCAGGGAACAGAATCAATCGCCCTTTCAGCAGTGGGGCCTCCCCACCTTTCAGGAAATGGACTAATTCCTTAATCTTCCAACATACACGTATTTTTCTTTCTTGCCGTTAAAGAATATAAAATATGAAAGTGCTGTGAAGATTGCTTCCCTAGTACCAGGGCTCGCCTGTGTTGCAACTGCACCAAAGCAAGCCGAGAGCTGCGGTATTCTGACCCGGGAACAAACAAAGCAGAACGCAAGGACAATTCTCACACTAACCTATGTAGGAGATGGTGCCGTTACTCTAGGTTCACAGAGTAGCCAAATAATCAGTTGGTCTCTCTCTAATATCCGACAGATAGATATTAATTTACACAACTGACCATAATCCAGATACTTATGGCCAGGTGCATGATGAACACCCTGGGGGAGTCTGGATTTTTCTGATTCTCATTGGAAGCACAGCAGTGTGAATCCCACGGGCAGGGACAGGGGGAAGCACATTCATCGATCAACATCAGCTGGTTTTTTCCCCCCCCGAAGGAATGTGGTTTGTGCTGTTGGATCAGCAGGCATCAAGCCTTTCCCACCTCTTGTGGGAAGACGGGCTCCTTCACGAGCCTCAGCACCGTGTCGTGCCACGGGCTCAGTCTGGGCCATCGACCATCTCTGTGAACATCCACTACCCAGATGTTCATTTTCCGGTATTTACAAACAAAAATTACTGTAATAACATATTTGTATAATGATTGTATGGTTTATGAGGTATTTGTTTACCATAAATTAACTATAAGAGCTGGGAGTGGAATTTGAGTCTGATTTAAAAATAAAACAGAGAAATAAGTCTTTTGTTGACTGCAAAAGCAGCCTTGTGAAGCGAGACCAACTGTCCTATGTTCATGTGAGATGTAAGGAGTTCTTTCCTAAAGACAGTACTTAATTTTTAGAATTTCTAATGTTGCCCTTTAACATTTTCAAGTCATACAGGAGGAAGCAATACAGCTAAAACTAAACTAATGGGGTTAATACGGCATTAACAGGACAGGACTCAACTTTTCTTCTCTTTTTTTTCCATCCAAATGGGTTAGCTACACCTAATACCAAGGCAGTGAGAGTCCCTGCCTGTCCCAGCACAGGTTCTCGGTCATGCCACAGTACAAACCTGCTCCTCTTGTTCTCGAGGCCAAGCACAAAGGAGAAAGAGCGCACATACTACCAGGGAAATTGCTTCCCAGGGCCAGAGGCTGAGCAAGGCAAAAGTCCATATTTCAGGAACACGTGTAAAGCACATTCACTAATTCAATGCAACAACCGAAAATTCCGAGAGCAGTGCACAAGATTTTGGAAAGTCTCCATATTTCTCTCCCACCTCACTTAAAGATGGAAGCAAAACCACAACCTGCCTGTGACCACGGTCAGTCCAAGCTGACGGAAATGAAACATTAGTGTCACCTTCTAACATAGAGGCTACTCAGCACTGATGGTCACTAGACTTTTCATTTCCATGACATAAGACAACCCTTATCAACTTTGATCCAGAACCAGAAAAAGCACTGGTAATCTTTTCTTTTTCAAAGTAAAAATTCTGATAAAAATTTTATCCTTATTACACGAGACATTACTTAAGAGCATGTTATCTGCACTGAACACAGTTCTCCTTAGAGTAAATCTCTTCCAAAATCATTTGGCTCAAATACTATAGTTCTGAATCTGGAAATGAAAACTATTAGTAGTTTCATGCAAGGCGATTCCAACACAAGGAAAATTAATGTACATTGCAGAGGAAGAATTCTTGGAAAAGAGGGAGAACTATACTAATCTTCAGCTGCTTATAGGCCATAAACAAGATATTTTATAGAGGTAGCTGAGGAATTACAATTGGGTCTACTTGAGGTTTAAGGAGAAACTGCCATCAGCTGAACACTCGACAGCCAAATACTGACAGCATTTGGCAGAGCTGTTGGGTGGGTGTCAGGCTTTCCATGCCACCAAGCAGATAACGGATTGACTTAATACCCTTATCTGAAAGTCCTCCTCCTAGTGATTTCTCAGAATCGTTATTTAAAAAGCCTCCTTAAACACCATTAAACTAGCTGAAAGTTGCTCATTCTGCTGGTTCAGTACAAAGGAGCTCTTTAACCTTATGGAAAGAGTCACAAGAAATGCTCCACTGTCATTAAAAAGATACGTTTTCAAAAATGGAAATGATTTTTTAATGACAAATTTGAACGCGCGTCTTCTACAAGACCCACCCTCCCAAAAGACAACACCTGTATCAGGCACACGAGGCTCTCCTCCGCTTTCACCACTCAACCAGCTGGAGAAGACGACATGCTTTTCATTTCAGGGTTTGCTTTTCAGGAAATTCTGTTCCCCACTGAAGCAAGGTTTGCATTTCTGGAATTTCTTTTGGGTGCACCATGTGCTATCGGCACACAGTAGGTTTGGTATTAAGTACATTAAGTTACAAACCACCGACAGTAAAATATAATTCACTCGTGAGTCCCTGTAGGACGTCTCAATCAGAATACGAATACAAGCACTTTTGATGCTTCACTTGGTACAAGATGTATAACTCCACAACATTAATCAATTTAACTTGCGCTCAGAAAATGATTCCAGTAAGTAGCACATACAACGTTCTTCAAAACTCAGACAGAAACTAAAATATAAATAGTGAGAGGTGAGAAGAAAAGGAAACTGAAGTATAGCCAGATGTTCTTGTTGCAAGAGCTCATTCATTTTCTTCTCAGTTCAGCTCCTGGCATATAAGCCAGCCCCAGTCAAACTCCGGCTCCCCAGCTCCAGACGCAGCTGATGCTGCTGCTCATGGTGAGCAGGAGGAGGAGGCGAGCGCAATTGCAGCTCAGTGCCAGATCACAGCCCTTGCACGGTGCTATTCAGCTTATTACTCAAAAAAAAACCCACACCAAAAGCACCTCGGTGGGATATACTACGACTAGAACATACTGTGTAAAATTGGCTTAAAATTTCTTTGGACTATGTATGATACTCATGGAAAATACTATTTTTTTTCCCTATCTTGTACTTTCTGCCTCTTTTCAACAGTGCTCACTGATGATCCGGTCCCAAGCACTTGCCTCTTCAGTTGACTTCCCTAACGCCACCGGAGGCACGTCCTCCTCCAGCTCCTTTCCTGCGACTCTCCCAGAAGAGTTCCTTTACTGGTCCGTGACGTCTGGAGGTTGATGCTGAGCCACAAAGACCCCTCAGCCATCGCAGCAGTCAGGGGGTGCCACTCCACCTCCAACCCGCAGCCACCAGCACACCCCAGAGCGCTGACTTCAGGCTAAAGGAAACACATTCTTAACTGCAAAGCCCCAAAAAGGTGGCTCCTGGAGGGCTCCGGGACGGGGAGGAGGAGACACGCAGCAAACGAGGAGGGGGGAAGTCCACCACGAGGTCAAGTGACAGCCAAAAATAGCAGGGAAGGTCACGGCGCAGGGAAAGTAAAGGTGCAGCACAGCTGGCTAACACTGAGGAGAAGATTCAAATACTTCTTCTTGAAACAGAATTTCTTCTCAGGGACCCCAGATAAAATAAAGCTTATCCTAAGCACTTATCTTACTTGTCCTTGACATATACGCGCCCAACTCAACCTTAGTGGAAAGTTGTACAACACTGTGTACAGACCTCTCATTTGAGCAGTACCGGTCACTGGAGACGCGAGCAATAACTCGCCCTGCGAATGGTAACAATCAGGCTACGACGGTAAATTTGACGATTTTGATTATTTTTAAGACGTATATTATATACGGAGCAACAGTTAGCAAGTGCGTCAACTTTCATAACATCTTTTAGCAGTTACCAATGCAAATCCTTTCCTTTCATACAACAGTTTATACTGCTAGAAGGTTTTAAAACCAAAGATGCTGGAACCATAAACATTTATTTTAGGACTTCGTAATTCAAAACCAGGGCCAACCAGCTCCGAGCCCTTTTGAATGCAATCAGCATCCCTATGGTTCACAACAAAAAGCAACCAGCAGTCAGCAACAAGAAGGAATTATTGTTCTGTGTTTTTTCCCCAATTGCTCCGGTTTAGGGGGTCAAACAAGCCACTCCGGTGCTGGAGCAAGAGCACACAGCTCTGGGGGGCACAGCAGCTCCCCAGACCCCACCAGCCAAAGGCAGGGAAGGAGAAAAACTACCCCTGGAGGTTTGCATGTCCTGAAAATAGCACAATTGCTTCTGTTCTACATCCCTCTCTCGGACTCCGGCTTGGTGCCAACACCATCAGTGCTTTGGGCTGGGGTTTAGGACTTTTTCGGTGGCTTTGGAAGAGAGCAGGTCATCTCAGGCACAGCGCAGACAGACCAGGAATAGTCAGTAAAACATAAAACCTGCTCACACATAAGGGGATCTTTATAAAATTCCAATTACTGCTGGCTTGTTACCTAAGAATCCCTAAGAGGTAAAGGATATTGCTCGCTGTGAGGCCTGGGGTAATGAAATTACAAATCCTTTCATGAGTAAGCGTACGCTAGAAAGCTACATTTATTTGGCCTACATATTTGAAACTGTTCAAAAGGTTATTGTCTCACAAAATTTGGATCAGAAATTACTACTTACATTTGCCTTTCTCTAATAAGGAGCTATATTCAGGGTCGGTTTTAATTCCTCAGTGATCGATCAGAATACTACAAGCACTGCTGTAAAGAAGTCTCATTGAAATTCTGCTTCCTGAAGAAGTATCAAACATGCATACAAAGAAATCGCTCTCAGATACATACTATAAATAACTGGCAAACGCAGCCCCCTTGAGAAATGCAGGGAGCCCAACAGCCTTGTCTTTCCAAGTGGTTAATTAATTTGCACAAGAAAACTCCCATCTTATTTCCATAGTTTGTCTCCAGCACGTTTTAATTTCAGAATCAAGATCAAATGTTCCCGTTGCCGAGTTAATTTTTGAGAAACGATGGTGCTTACAAAACAGGTACACGGGATGGGCACCCAAAAATATTCTGATGCTGTCATAGGTTAGGTGTTCAGCTAAATCCCACGAGGGGTATCCTACGCAGACACTGCCTTTAGGGCTGGTGCCAGCAGTGCTGTGCTCCTCCGGGACAGGATGGGACAACCCAACGGTGCCCATATGCATTCCCCAGCCAGGCATGAACATTTTGCCCTAGAATCATAGAATTATAGAAAATCAAGGTTGGAAAGGACCTTAAGATCATCAAGCCCAACCTACAGCCCTACATCACCCTAACACTGAACCATCTCCTGAAGTGACCCATCCAGCCGGTTTTTAAACACGTCCAGGGATGGTGACTCCACCACCTCCCTCGGCAACCCATTCCAATGCTTCGCCATCCTTTGGGTGAAGAAGTTTTTCCTAATATCCAATCTAAACTTCCTCTGGTGAAACTTGAGCCCCCTCCCTCTTGTCCTGTTGCTATTTGCTGGGGAGAAGAGGCCAACACCCATCCTTTCCATAGTTTGGAAACTAGCTTTCAAGTAGTTGTAGAGAGTGAGAAGGCCTCCCCTCAGCCTCCTCTTCTCTAGGCTGAACAGCCCCATCTCCCTCAGCCTCTCTTAAGACCTACCCTCTAGTCTCCTAATCATTCTGGCTGCCCTTCTCTGTACCCTCTCCACTTCTTCACTCTGTACCTTCTCCACTTTTCACTTCCCTGCTTCACTTTTTCTTCAAACGCTCTCTGCACCTCCCCTTGGTGCCAACACTTCACACGATGGGTTTCCTTACAAAACCCGGCTCCAGTCAACTGTGTGAGTCACAGCCCCTGCATGGCAGGAAAAAGAGCTCAGTGTGCAAAACACACCGTCAGGGGATGGGAAACCCGACCGCGCCGCTTCATCGCGCCAGACGCTGCGAAAGAGACGTTGCTCTTCAGTGTGTGTTTAACAAAGGCAAGACTAACAAGACCTGAAGGAACACACGCCTTTGTCCCACCTCGTGCTGCACGTTGTAGCTGCCTGACAGAGATTCACAGCCCTACCTGCCAGATCACACCGGCAGGAGAAGCTGTCATCTCCACTCTATGGGCGACTCAGGAAGACAAAGAACCACCTTCCCCAACATCTCTAATTGCTGTGTGATTGGCACGTCCTGGGGTTTAAAAAGAAATCAACCCAAGATCTAAGCATTTTGCTAAGTTTTTCAGGCTTTTAAAAAGCTACATGCATCTGACTATAACAGAGTATATGGACAGTATTTAGGAAAGCATGGTGCTGAAACTTGTCATTCTGCATCCCAGGCTTGTGCTTGCACCACTTCACAGACCCTCCCATCTTTAAGAAAAGATCCTCTAAAGTACTTTCTCTGGCTGAAGATCATGAGCTCCTGGCTCAGTATACACTTACCACTTAAAATACTCTGTAAGAGTTGAGGACCATAAAAGCCTGACACAAAAGAATTTGTAACCAGGTTAATAACCCTTGATTAATATCTCCATTTTAGCAAGGATGGGTGAACAGGAGAAGGTCTGTGGTGACGAGGGCTTGGGCTTACCAGGAGGAAGAATAAAAGCTCCAGATTTGGAGCCCGCAGCTTCGAGAGGCACAACCAAAGCCCAGCCAGCTGGAAAACGGGCAGCAGCAGTCTGACCCATAGCAGGTCCCAAAATGCAAAACAGGCAAGCAGCAGTCATGCAGCAACAGGTCCAGAGAGATCAGCCAGACACAAACCATCAGCACTGACCCCAAAAGCTCACTCCTGGCTGGGGCAGGTCTGGATATTCAAGATTCAGCTGCTGCCTACATGCCTAGGCTAGGTCAGCCCTCAGATTCCACGGGCACTGGGGCCACAGCACTGGGGCAACCGAAAGAAAAGGGCTGGGAAGAGGCTGGTGCACTTGAAGCCATCAGAGGATTAGGCCCCCCCCCCATATACCATAAGTGGTATTTTTAATTTTTTTTTGCTTCTTTTTCCACCTAAACTAGCACCCGGCTACCTCAGAAGGTATGAATGCCATTTTTGGCAGAACAGACAGATCTATTTTGTGGGTCTCTCTTAATCCACTTCTTATTTTTACAGTATTTTTGCCTCCCTCTTTCATTAAGTATCCCAGCCTGCCTTATACCCACTGGCGTTATCTTCCTCTATAATCTCACTGTCTCAGAACTTGAAATACCAAGGAGAGAACCAAACGCTGTCGCCTGGGGCTGCAATTCATGCTGATTCACACTTGCTGGCCCAGGGGCTTTTTCTCCCTGCATCCCACTCTCCTGACGTTTATTTTTATTCCTCAGTTAGCCTGGCTCGAGGGCTCAAAGCTGGTTTCTTCCCCTCGCAGAGAGAACTGGGACAAAGTAGACAACATAGGATTAAGCCTCTGGTAATTTAAGTAAATGTGAAAGAGCAAGGGATGCCAAAGAATACAAAGTAATTGCAAATAGAGTTCGTGTTTCTGCTCCACCATCCACAGCGTCCTCTCACCTCCAGGGCATTTTATGGCAGTGGCAGGAGAGATGAGGGGTCGGCGTGCTTGGAAACCCTCCCTGCAGGTCTGCTTTATGGATCCTGTTCCCTGTTTGTCCTCAGCTCAGGAATTCAAGGTCATCTTTCCTCATGAGATTCAATATCAGCACATGTGCAGTAGATGGGTTGGTTGAAAACAACTACAACCTTTGAAGTTGCACGAGAGCCTCCTGGTACCTCGCTGCTGATCAGGATTCACAAGCAATAAATGCCATTCTCTCAGCCACTGATCTCGACTTGCAAACATTTACTCGATGCAATTTACTTCAGCTGGAGAGCAATTACCCTTATCTCTAGCAAAGACCATGATAAACTCCTCCGCAACTGGGGGTTTATTTATTTTTTTTTTTAAAGCAGAAAAGCACCTCCCTTCTGCAACACAGTGGTTCCAGCTCGACACAAATTGCTATTCAGTCTGCCTAACCCCCGAATGCAAATCATAAAACATTCACAATGAGGCTGTTTGCTACCTGAGCTACATTTCTCCAAGAAACAGCGCTCCGCTGGCAGAGCATAGGGAAATGGAAAAAAGCAGGGAAATCGTCAGAAAACCTGACAGGGAGATCTTTAAAGACGTTTTATTCAACCTTCCTCTGTTCAAGGCATTTTTAGGATGAGGAAATCTAGAAATTAAAACTCCCTCTGTTAGCTGCTCTTGCAGTAGGCGACGTGGCAAGATCAATGTTTGGAAAGAGACTGTATAAGGAGAATAGTCTCCATCAATCTCATCCCTTCCCTTGGTGAACGTAATTAATTTACACTTTCTCAGCTGAGTAATCACCTCTGCTTTACATTTACAGTTCCTTTAGGAATGGAGTAATTAGCATTTGCCACAGAAACTTCAGTAGGTCTGTATGTTGCTGAAGAAAGTTGCTGTTTAGTCTATAGTCAAGCTTCACGACAAGTGCGCTCATGCACCGAGTAAAAGACAAATGTTTCCATGACAAGGAGTGCTTGACGGTTGGACTTGACTGGTCCAGGAAAACTCAGAGTAGTCAAAAGAAGAGAGAAAAAAAAAAATTATTAGAAATCCCAAACCAAAGGGCAATTCATCGTCGCTGGGTGGTGCGAAATACAGTGAAATATTATGCCTCGTTGTATAAGCTTGTGTCTAACAACAGATGCTTTTAGATGCAGTTGTTTCCATCTCGAGACTGCGCAGGGCTCAGCACGCACCCTGGGGCTGCCTCGCCACTAGTGTGTGCCAGCCTCAGAGGGCACTACAGAAACACGAGCAAAAAATGAAGCGCAAAAGGAAGAAGAGAAGCAAAACATGAAATTAACCTTTCCTGAGCACCAAAATACTTCACGTTGTTTCCACCATTAGGTTACATACGAGCCGTCAGAGATTTGGGAGATGAAAACTCAGCTATGTATAAAACCAAAGTGAGATACATAAAACACAAGTCACAAAGCCAAGTTTTTAACCAAAGGCATCAGGGATCCAACCACAGCTGAGTTCTGGTGCCAGGATACAGCTAATAGGAAGAATAAACACAACAGCAATCTAACTTGGGCTGAATTTTTCGTGGCAGCAAACAGTTCCATGACACCTCATCTACATTTCTAAGCTCTAGCATCTCCCTACAGTCACAAAAACGTATCTCTCCATGATTCAGGAACATAAATAAATAAATGCATACCTAGCACTGGCACAGGTTGCCCAGAGAAGCTGTGGCAGCCCCTCCCTGCAGGCAACAAGGCTTGTGAGAGGTCTGCAAAACATGCCCTATGAAGAGCGGCTGAGGGAACTGGGTTTGTTTAGTCTGGACAAGAGGAGGCTGAGAGGAGACCTTATTGCCCTCTACAACTACCTAAAAGGAGGCTGTAGTGAGGCTGGTGCTGGTCTCTTCTCTCTAATTACTAATGACAGGACAAGGGGAAATGGCCTCAAGTTGCGTCAGGGTAAGTTTAGATTGGATATTCGGGGGAAGTTCTTTACTGAACGAGTGATGAGGCACTGGAACAGGCTGCCCAGGGAGGTGGTGGAGTCACCAACCCTGGAGGTGTTTAAAAAAAAAGTAGATCTGGCACTTGAGGCTATGGTGTAGTGGTTGGGTGTGCTGGGATGAAGGTTGGACTAGATGATCTTCAGAGGTCCCTTCCAACACCTGACATTCTGTGATTCTGTGATTCTGTGTCCAAGGACAGGTTGGACGGGGCTCAGAGCAAGCTGCTCTGGTGGGAGGTGTCCCCACGTTAAAGGCCCTTCTAACCCAAACCACTCTGTGATCCTATAAAACATATTTCCAGAAAAAAAAACCCACAAACAAACAAACAAACAAAAACCCCAAAACCCCAATTAAGATGAAATGCTAATAACCATATTGATGATTTTAAGGAAGGAATAATAAATAAAAATAAATAAAAAGCATCCTAGACCCCAGCCCAGTCTCTCTGGGCCAACCATGCGTGGCCTCTGCGAGAGCGGCAACCGCCTTCGGGGAGAGCAGGCTGTGAAACTGGGGGGGGACCGAGGCAGTTTGTACCCCACTGCTGATTCTTGAGGGGAGAAATTATTCTACCAGAATTGCTGAATAATGCCATTTTATAGTTGAAAATACACGTATGAAATTTACATTTAATTTTGCCTTCAGATGCAGAATGAAATTTTCCTTTTGAGCCTGACTAACACCTTCCCTCACCCACTATCACTGGCTCAGGAGGCACCAAAGAGACAGAAGATGTGTTTCAGTACCCAAAACATATGGATCCACTCACATGAGTCACAACCGCAGCAATTAAAGCAACAAAACAAGTGAAAATACAGCAGTTCCTAGGCACGAGCCTATCAAGGGAGATTCCTGTGTTTTGGAGAAGGTTCTGTAGATGCTTTACAGCCTGGACAGATCTGCTTCCACCAACCATTCCTGATGGGAATGCCGGGGTGGGCAGGGGACAGGCCCCAATTGCCAGCGGCCACGGGGCCACGTGCGTGGTGTCTCTTCAGCCGAGACAATCCGCAGGACACCTATCGCATCTCGCTCCCCTCCAACAGGCACCCTGACCTAACCCAGATCCGGCTCAGCCAAGCCCTTCCCAGGAATCACAGACTGGGCATCACCCAAGGAGACTCTGAACTGCAGCACAGTTAGCTCTGCTCATAAATGCTTTTCACTCCCATGTGCTTTCTTAAACCCTCTCCTTGAAACTTTCAGGACGGTCCATCCATTTTTCCTTTCTGAGAGAAAAAAATAAAATAAATTTTAAATGGATTGTTTTCAAGTTACATCAGCAAACAGGCTGTTGCATATTAGCCCTGTCTCAGACTCGATGTATTACACACAGCCTCGATGCACAGCTCAGGTCAGATTTCGTGGCAGGCTGCAACACACACAAGCTTTGCACTTCAGCTTTGCAAAGCGCTACTCAGCAGCGTAAAATTTGACTACGGATGAACTCAGTGCAGATGCTTTTTGCCACTTGCAAAGAAGGATAATCCTAGCTCACTCAGCCCTGTTTCACTCACCCTTCACACCGCAAAAGGAGCTGGAGGTAAAATACAACAGGCAGCTGTGGAAAGAAGGTAGCACGGAGGTAAGGCTTGGAGCACATTAACTATTAAATGACCTCAGATAGTCTGTGCTTTCTAACGGCGCCCCTCGGGATGGCACGTGTGCTCAGGAACGCGTTCTCATTTCAAGGCATTTGGCGAAACCGAGAAGTCAAGATTTGACTCAGGTTATAGCCACGATCACTAATTGCGAGGTCAACATTCACAATAAAAGTGTAAGTGGAGGTGAAAGCAAAAGCCTGTCATCTCCATTCATGGACTTTGTACATCTTTTGTCTGGTCAACAGTCACGAGGTGCTGTTTGTGCCGGGACCTAGAGATTCAGCTCTAAACCTGCTCTCCTCCCACCTCCCTTTAACTCCTTGAGGTAGATGGACAGACAGCTCAAGATGTTCAGAGGCTACCTAGATAACCCAGGAAGAAATATCACTGCCTAGGGAGTAATCAGTATTCTGTACTCAGATTTCATCTGAGTCTCAGGAGAACGTTTTGTGCCCCATCCTGAAAAAGGAAACGTTACTCTTGATTTGAGGAAAAATGAACTGGAAATAGGAGCTGTACATGTGCTAATTGGCAGCGATGAAGTTTGCATTCATTACAGTAATGAGCATTGCATAAAGCACATTATCAACATTCACTGCAGATGTCAAGAGGAATCCAGAGGCAGAGAGGAAACACGCACGCTTGCCACAGCTGATCATAAACATCGTAAACTTCCAGCCCCCCAAGAACACAAAGCAAGGGGCAGTCCTATTTCTCCTTACTAGTCCTGAAGAGCATTTAAGTCTATCTATCAAATTCTTGTCCTAAACAAGCCTAGACAACCTTCCAACCATAGGATAAATATTACAACAAGCGCTGTAAATATTTTCATAATAGAAGCACAACTGTTACACTTCCTCCCCAGCATAAAAGCTACAAACGTGATTACATTCAGTTGGTAACTGGAGGATCCAAGCAGATAACTAATTAAATCCTTTTGTGTAGAGTAACATGTTTCTAACAACACATGAGGAATTAAAAGCAGGGAATGGAAGGAAAGGGTTGGAGTTTAACAATTCAACGTGTGAAATATGAGTCAAAATACCAGAAAACACCATCCACCATCTGCGAAATCAAAGCAAGGTAGCAATAGCGACGCGGTATCAAATGAAACGCAAACCATCTCCTGACAGAAGGTAACTGGGGATTTGCTTGATTTCACGCCCACGTGGAGCAATGCGAAGAAGGAACAGTGGATACACACCAACGTTATTATGAGTAAACGTTCTCTAGACATCTACAGTTCTTACCTTCTGGTAACCTGGGGTTAGCGTGAATGGAGTTGGGGTCCCCGTCTTCCTCAGGATGGTAGCGATAAAGCGTCTGTGACTGCTTCTGGGACGACTGACTACGGTCTTCCTTGAGAGCAACAGGCGGAGAGGTTGTGGCACTGAACTTGACCTTGGGGAAAGTGTTTCCCTCCTGCGTTTCATGGGAAGACTTGGACCAACTCGGCTCTGTTAAATTCACCTCTTGGGAGCCCAGATACATGCTGTTCCCTGGGTCTTCCTTTCTGGCATGCTTTTTCATTTTAGAGTGGGGGGCTTTTTCCGGCTCATGCCTCTCTTTGTCCCCTTGCTTCCCCCTTGGCCTCCTCTCCAGTTCCTCCGGGCGCTTGGGTGTCGCTGTGGTGGCTGTCGTGTGCTCCGGAGAAGCACCGGTGGTTACTGGGGCTTCCTTATGCAGCCTTTGCTGGAGCGACGCTGCAGTGGTGCGGGCCACCCTCTTTCTTTCACTTCTTTCTGTGGCACTGCGAATTTCAGAGGGGACTTTAGGTGCTGGCGTGGTGAGCGGCGCAGCCATTTCCTCGGTGTACGGATCAGTCGGAGCCGAAGCTGAAGGAGCAACGCTGGCCGGCAGGTAGTCATAGTCCTCGCTTTGCTCCTGGCTGATGCTCTCTTGTTCTAGGTGGGACGAGTAACTCCTGTATTTTTTTGGAGACTCCACCTGGGTGTTGTCCCCTTCTGGTGCCTCCTGGTCGTAGCTGTAGGGATCATCGTAGTGCCTCTCCGGTTCACCGTCTTCAGCATCAATCGGGCTCACAGTGTTTAAGGCAAAGGCGTTGCAGTCCGGCAGCTGGTAGCACATCAGCTCCCCACCAGCGTTGGGGCAATGGCAAACCTTGCAGGGGGGCATGTGGAAGGTGTGTCCCGCTACGTACTTCTGCCCTTCGTGGAGACAACCTATTCTCCCGCACTGAGGACACCCGTCAGCTGGCACCACCGCGTCGATGCAGTTTGGGGGCAGCTCCGGGCACAGCATGAACTGGCAGCTGATCTTGCCTCCCCCCTTGGGGCACGAGCACTCGGTGCTGCCAAAGTCCACGAAGTAAGACTGCCCTTCGGGCACTTTGCCGTTGATGAAGCCCACGTTGACGCAGTCGTAGTACTGGTAGCCCTCGCACGTGCAGCCGTGCTGCAGGCACGTGGCGCAGCACTCACCGGGCTCCAGCACGTCCTCGATGCAGTTGTCGAGGGGCTGGCACTCGGCACCCGTGCAGTCCCTCTGCCCGTGGGAAGCGCCGCTCCACAGCAGCACGAGGAGGACGGCAGCCAAACCACTCCACTGCCAGCTCCGGTGCCCGGCCATAGTCGTCTTCCTCAATAAGTTCAGCTCCAGTGCAAACTTGCACATTTAAGGTTGGGTTGGGCTTTGTGTTGGGTCTTTTTTATTTTTTTTTTCCCTAGAAGGTTGTAGATTTGGCTCCGGATCTGCAGTGTTTTCCCAAGTTACCTTTCCTCATAGATCCTAGAGTTATGAAAGAAAACTCTGTTAAAGACTATACTCAGCACATATCCTGTTAGACATTAGAGGTCTTTAAAAGTTGGGACAAAATCCAACATCTGGAAACCTAAGTGCAAAATTAATCATAATGTCTTCCAAGCATTGTAGGCACAGAGTTTGGAGTTGCATGCTCCCCCCTCATTTTGAAAGAAAGGAAAAGGAGAAAAAAAAAAAAAAGGGAAAAAAAAAAAAGGTTGTGACTGTTCTCTTTTGAATCAGTTCACAAAATGTATATATATTTCAATAAAAAGAAAGCCTTTGTAGTTCAATGCCTTTTTGTTAATCTCTCTAGCTAAAAAGAGATTTTTCTGGCAGATAGTAAGCAAATACACAGTTCTTTCTCTGCAGATGTAACTTTAAGATAATTATTCTTTATATTTTAATTACAAAAGACTCAAATCTTAAAGATTTCTCTTAGACAAAACTTAACCCTGAGACGTGAGAATTTGTCTGCACACACGTTAACTTAAAACAAGAGGAGGGAGTTTTCTGCCTCTTTCCCCAACTTTGCAATCTATTGTACTTCAGTCTTCAGCGTTAACAGATACTTTTCTTGCCCCAGCAGGGCTAAAATAGAACTTCTTTGTATACTGTGGTTACTGTGTGGTTAAACATCCTATTAACTATCCTGTAATACATATTAGAGGCCGGATCCTCAGCTCAGAGAAGCTGGCACAGCTCCACAGCAGGGCTGGAGTGCACAGAGGGACAGATTCTGACTTCAGTAGATAAACTGCACACATTTACACCAACCGAGGGTATTCCCCCAGTGGCAACTACTTCTGTTAGTTTTGACACCACCACTGGTAACACTTTACTGTGAATAACTTCACAGTGAATAGAAAAAACCAAATAAGCGCATGCATATATATTTATCCATTAAAACGAATATGCGTAACAGCACTTTGTCAAAACGCGTTGAGGGAGACGGCATCGCGTTTTAGTTGCTAAACCACAAAATCTGACCACAGAAAAGTTTAAGAGATAAAGTCAATCAGCTGTCGTCCTCAATGGCAAACGCATGCTCGAAAAGCTACGCGACTAACGCGGAAGAGTAGTTAAAACGGAAAAAAGTTTGCCTATAGAATTTTATAGAATTAGCAATCTGATTATTTTCCCAGAACCCCTCCCATCATCATCAAAAAATAAAGACCCTAAAACATTTATCTGGGGGATAAAATACCGTCACACCACCAAGAACAATAAGCCACACACGCAACGGGAACCCTGCCAGAAAATCCATTCAGAAAGATTACTGCTCCCATTCAAACCGGGCTCCCAACAACTCGGCTTCGGCACTGCTGGAACGTGGCCAGGCCCTGGGAAAAGCGTGCCTGTTCTGATAAGATATGGACAAACTGTGCTAAGAATTTCCACAGTTCTGCCCCGGAATTCGAATTACTTCAGTACGTTGTACAGAGATATAATTCTTACAAACATAGGTTTGCTGCTACTAATTCGAGTACGTTAGTTGAGTGTGCTAAGTGAAGGAAAAAATAAAATTGTCAGAAAGCGTAATAACGGCTTGGAAGAACCTCACTTTTTCAGAGCTGCTCTCCAAATTAGGATAATGGCGCACGAAGGAGAATTTTCAATATGTGGTGCTGCAACTAATTCTTCCGACTCCAGCTTAGAATTTGATGATTTATCCTACTTTCCACAGCTTTCCCAAGTAATCCAAATTTGTAATTACTACATAGCTGGAGCTAGGAAATAATGAAGGAAGGACGATTACAGATAAGCTGCTTCTGCAAGGGTCCCATGGCAGGATTTTGCCACCATCTTCCCCCTCTGGTACCTCCTGGCTTGTGGCGTTTCAGTGCATGGAAGCCCCTTGGTCAAACTCAGGGCATAGCTCTGCCCTGGCCTCCCAGGCTCAGGAAGCCCCAGGACCCCAACGTGGGACACCTGGGTGTCACCACTCCAAGTGTGGCCAACCCCTGCGGGCACAGCATCGCCTCGGTCATCAGCACCTGCAGGTCACCTAAAGGGCAAGCGTGAGCCCATCGCCCACTTTATGCCACAACTGCTCATGGTCAACTCCGGCTGTCCCGGTGCAGCACAGCCCGACAGGAAATGGTGACGACAGGAGCAGGACAGCCCTGTCACCAGGGTCTGCCAGCCCTGCTCCTACGTTCAGGATTCCCAAAAACGTGCACTCACTGCTCAAGCATAAATGTGAACTCCCAACCAGAAACCCTCAAACTACCTGGCACCCTGAAGCAAGAAGCAGAAAGCCAGTCATAATCTATACCTGGCACGGCTAGAGGCTCAAGTACAGCTCAGGGCTTATCACTGGAATGGAGCTGCTTGACTGCCCTCCCCTGTACAGTTACCTCGTCCCCTCTCATGCACACCCCCTTTCTGTCCAAGGGTTTGTCTGCTTGTGCAGGTCACCTCCAGTTTTTCCTCTGTTCCTCTCCTCGCTCCCCTGCCTCTCGCCCACAGAGAGGCTCAGAGAGCTCGCAGCAAGCCCTCTCCCCATCTCTCACCCTTTCTGCTCCACTTCTCGTTCAGTTCCTCCATACCCTTTCCTCTTTTGACCGCTTCCACATCCCTCAACACTCCGTGTCGTGAGCTACCAACCGCAACCCGACACGTCTGAAACCCTTCTGTCAATGACACCGCAAACCTTCCTCATCCTGAAGCTCACTGTCTCCTTGTTTCTGGCTGTACTCCGTGATCTCAAAGGTCTTTTCTGACCTAAACGATCCTATGATTCAATGGTGCAACGATCTCAACAAAAGAATCTCTTGTTCCTTTAAACCCCTGTATTTTCCCTGTGCTTCCTCCATCTGTTTCACAAGGCCATCACTTCCACCACCACTACCACCCCATAAACTTGCATATCAAAAAAAGTCTCCACTGCAGCCACAGTTTTGAGTGAAGCGCACAGCCACAACTACCGAGCCCTGCTGAGAAAACACATCCCTCCAAACAGAGAGCGTGTGTGCTCCTGCCAGCCCACGCCGCTGATGTGCAACTGCCTCTGGATCCGTGCCCTTCCCCAACGCCGAAACGATGCTCCAGAGACGGCAGCTAATTACTTCGTAACAGCATCAAAAGCTGGAGCTGTGAAAGAAAGGTGTCTCTACCAATAGGGTAAAAAAAAAAAAAAAAAAAAAAGAAGAAGAAAAAAAAAAAGGCACTTAAACGAGCATCAGGTCTTTTTACTCTCAGCTCTGCACCTCACCCACTCTTACCAATGTCACTGACTTTCTCTGTGCAGTCGGGTGAGATGTCACAACAAATTAAGCCCAGCACATCTAAAATAAAGGTTTCCTCTGTTGAAAGCTTTAAGGAGCTATACAGCAAGACAACACAAGTGTCACCCCAGCCCTCATGTCTCGTTTCGTGATCTGGGAGGCTTCGATGTATGTCCTTTGGGGAGTTTTCTAACCTGCTGTGCTGCACACCCTGCTCTCCTCCGGTTCCAGTGCTAGCCCTGTTGGCTTTAGTGGGGTCGTACTGGGCCACTATGAAAGTAGCTGTTGTCAGTCCTGTGCACACAGCGTGTCCTCAGAAAGCATGAGTTTCCCTTCAAGGGACAGACAACGCTCTGGACCAGGACAAAGTCCCTCCAAGTCAACAGAGGTAAACCTGTGAGTAAACAGAGGATAGTCAGACCTCAGAGGAGTTCCTCACTCCTCAATTTCTTTTATAAAAAGAATTCCTAGGAAATGCAAAGATGAGACACCTTATGGAAAGCCAGCTTGAGGAAGTAAGGGTCCAAACGCACATGAACTACAGACACATATCTTCACAGAAAAGGAAATGAGAATGCTTCACATGATGAAACCGGTATCTGTGTGACAGGACGTCCAAGGCTAACAGCAGCAGCCATCAAAATTGTATCCAGCACTGGCTGAAAAACATCACATCCCTGTCTCCTGGCAGAGGAAGCAGGTAGAGCAAAACAAGATTTCGAAAAGCTTACTTCAATTCAACTGGAGGCCAAAAAGTTATAAATTCTGACACTTTTGCAAAACAATATGGTCGGAGTGATTTACTTCAATCAAAGCCATAACATAAAGTCAAAAGGAAGAACGTTGATTAAAACAGTTCAGCTGCTGGGAAATGTTGATGAAACCAGCGTGTTCCCACAGAAGATCTAGGTATTTCAAATGTGCAACTTCTTTAAATTAAGAGGAGGATTTTATTGGGAGATTCTTTTTCCAGATGGTTTCACTTCAGTGCCGAACAAGAAAGCTAACTCTAGGTAAGCAGAGGTGACAGGAGAAACCTTCCTTCAAAGCCTTCACATAAACACCATCTTTCCGTATGAAGGTTGCCCCAGAGATGGCAGAACAGCTGCAGAAGGTGTGAGGAGATACTGCAGGATCCAGAGAATCACAGAATAAAAAGAGGCAGCCATTCCTAAACAAAACACAATAAATAGAATAAGCCCAGCCCACCGCAGAGGGCAACACTCGCACGAAAACCCACCGGCTCCCAGCTTTGAAGACGTACCTGCAGTTCCACCAGCTGCAAACAGGTTTAGACGGAACAATTCTGTTCTCTGAGCTACCCCTCCATTCCTCACTAAGCTGCCCCTTTCGAGGATAGTAAAAATGGAAATGTGGTTTCGATACACGCCTTCTCCTTTGCGGCAGCATGCAGATGCATGCCTGACACGAGAGCAGAACATGGGGTTAGCTCCGGAGCTCGTTCACGGACTGACACCCGGGTTCAATGCGCACAAAGAATAAAGCCTGTCTGTGCGCTAAGCTCTGGGGAAGCGAATGCAGCGGCGGCCCTCGCCACCACAAAGCAACCTCCTCAACCTGCAGAGTGACCACGAATGGTGCCACTGGTCTCCCAGTGCTGCCCAGGCTCTCCAGGCTCAGGCTGTGCATAACCACGGACCAAGCACAGCCCCGGTCTGTGATGCTGACCCTCTTCTCTACCACACGGGTGGAAATGTGGCAAAAAGCACGTGGCCGCGGGCCGAAGCACACGTGCGTGCCCCCACCGAACGAAGGGCTGCGTTTCACCAGTCCGTGTATTTTAGCAGCTCTCCTCGGCGGCGGCTGCCAGCAGCTCTTCAATGGCTGCGGTCACAGCTTGGGCTAAGGAAGGAAGAAGGGAGGGGACGGAAGGAAATATCAATTTAATAAACAATCCCTTTTACACGCGAGAGAAAACGGAAATTTGAGAGACATCTTTCTTGTATGAAAAGCAGAAAAATTTTAAAAAAAAAAAAAAACCCAAACCACCCTAAGGTTAAGGTCGGCAACTCCTGCTGTGGCCGTGCCAGCCGGCGGATTAGCTCTTCCTCTCCCACCCTCTCGATCCGGAAACTTGTGACCGCACCAAGCGCTGGAAGGGATTGCTGCTGGCCGCTCCCAGCCCACCGCAGGGTCGCTCCCGCGCTCTCACCAGTCAGGTGAAGGAGAAGTGGAGGAGGGTTTCCTCCACTGCTCTTACGCAACGTACAGCGCACGGAGCCAGCCCTCGTTTCTGCCCACTAATCAGTGAAATGGCCAAAGCCAGCCTGCTCGTTCAGGCTGGGGAGAAATAGGTGGAGGGGTAGAATAAACCCCAGTGCAAATCCAAATTCGATGAGCTGCTTTTTTTGGTTTTTTATTGAAAGAAAAGCACGAGATGCTTAGTCACTTCAGCATTGTCAACACTCCAGTTCTTGGCAAAACCAGTCTGTTTTCAGGAGTCATAGCTTTTGCAGGCGGTTTTTCCTTCCAGGCTTTATTTTCAATGAGAAATCATTTACTGTTAACCCTATTCTCATGGAAAAGTTTAAAAACCGGACATTTGGGAGTCTGGGGGATCATTACTTAATTCAACAGAGGACTCGAGGGGGACAAACAAGAAGCAAGCAGCGTGGGGGTCCAACCTCACAGAGTTT
>NW_009713453.1:0-19757 GCF_000703405.1 Apaloderma vittatum | reverse complement strand
CATGCTCAAACCCAAACGGGACCCCGACACACTGCAGTAATGGAAAAGCATCACCAAAGTTATTTCAGCTGAAGGAGCCAAGCATTAGCAGGAGTGACCAGGCAGCCCTGGGACGTATTCTTCCAGAACATGCAGCTTTTGAAGCCATTTGTGAAGCCCTGGGGAGCGAAGGCAGCCTTTTTCCAAGAAGATGACAGGGCAGAGCTGAGGAGGGGAGAGTCATGGTTTGGGTCTTCCGTGTCAGAGCTCCCCCTCGGCACCAGGGCAGGTACTTGGCTCACAGAAGAGAGAAATTCGGTGTCATTGGGAGTCTCCACGGCAGCGGATCCAAAGTGACTCAGTGGGAGGATGGCAGCTGCCGAGGAGCGAGCGAGGGGAAACCACTCGTGGGGATGGTGGGAAAGGAGGCCAACACAGCCACACCGTCCCGCCCAGCTCTGGTCCTCATCCCAGCTCTGACACACTGGCAACGGGGCGCCGCGGCTGTACAGGGCTGGGGGGTACCGGAGCGGCTGAAGCGGGCCAAGCATGCTGCCACGGGGCTCCCATGAAGCAGCCAGGGTGCGGTTTCTCTCAGGACGGTGCAAGCGCAGTGTCCACGCGCGTCTGCCTGCAGCCAGGCCAGGGTCGTGCAGCTCTGCTGCAGGAGGAGCCTAGCTCTTCTTAGCAAAAACAAATGCAGTTGTTACTGGTACTTAATTTTTTTACATCACCAAGTTTCAGGTGACTACATACGCGCCTCAAAAAACACAAATAATCCAGCTATTTCCAGGACAGCCAAAAAGATCTGGGAAATGATTAAAGCAAACTCGGCAACAGCCACTCAGAAACGTTTCCCAAGGCACGGCCAACAAAAACTTGTCGAAGCTCATAAGTTATGAACTAGTTTGCACAGAGAGAGCTCTTTTGGCAGCGGGCAG
The DNA here is from genome assembly GCF_000703405.1 of Apaloderma vittatum. NCBI lineage: Eukaryota > Metazoa > Chordata > Aves > Trogoniformes > Trogonidae > Apaloderma > Apaloderma vittatum. The sequence goes on along the minus strand of NW_009713453.1, from coordinate 18,837 downwards.
CCCTCAGCTCCACAGCACCTTGTGCAGCCGCCACCAGCACCAGTCCAATGCTCCAAGCTCAGGTGAACAATGACAGCACCGGTAGCTGCTCAGAGGAGTGAAGTTTTTAAGTAAATGAGGGGGGAAAAAAGACTTCAAGAGCTGCACTCCCCCCTCCCTTCTCAGGAAGGGACAAATCCTTAATTTCCACAATGCTCATTGTAATTTAGATACTTTCTTGTGAAACTCAAGCAGGACATACACCTGCATAGTCTCATGCCTGGGCTCCTCAGAAAGCATCTTTTCAAAGTCCTAGATTATATTTTCCCCTCTTCTCCTTTCTTTCCCTCATCTTCCTCCAGGATACTCCAGTCCTCTGCCCTTTCTCGGCGTTTTACAGAGCTCACACACTTGAAGGGCTGCTGCTGACCAGGGGAAAAACCTCAAGGACAGTGGCATGCAAAACCTGAGCATCTCATTTCCACTCCCCTCGCAATCCCCTAGGGCTCCCCGTTTCTTCACTGCTAAAGGAAATTATTACCACGCCACCTGCAACTTTCTGTAATTAACAGATTTAAGCTTTGTTTTCCTAATCCAGTCTTGTATTACACGAGTCCTGCCAGCACTTTGAACCCTGTCGCCTGAAGTGGTGACAGTCGGTGATACAGATCTTCTCCTTTTGTTGGTTGGAGCATGCGGAAATTCAAAAGGAGCACTTCTGGGCACTATTTGCCTGTTTCAAGCAGCTCCTTTGAAACAGTTGGAAAAGAAAATTCCACCACCCCCACCCTAAAATACAAATCAGGCAAAAGAAAACCTCCTATTTAAGTGACAGCTTAGCAAGTGGCCTTTCCTGCCCTGTGCGCTGCCATGTGCCAATTTGGAAATAATTAACAACTGTTTTCATTGAGGGAACATTGGAGGGAACTGCAACACAGCGTTGCGCAGCCTACCTGGGAGGCGAAACTGCTCACCAGCCAAAGGCGTTCCCACGCGAACCTCCACCTCAGAAGTGAAGAATTTTGAGGCTCTACAGAGTAGCTCAGAGGGGGCTGCTGCCCACTAATTCCAAACAATCATCAATACAGCGAGTTTGCAGTAAATAATTTTTCAGTGAATGTGTCCTGGCCTTCTCATTGCCATGATTAATCCTGAAAGTCCACCTGCTAATGAGGTGAAAATAATGTGTATTATGCCACGAATCTTTTACTATCTCTTAGTAATTCGGTTCACGGTTTCTCCACGACTTTTACATAGAACTCTTTCAACGTGCCTCTTTTGATCCCCAAGACACAGAGCTGCTGTCTACAAGCAGGATTTCCCTCAGAGCAGACTGTGAATCTTGACGCGTACCCCTCAAAGGGCACAGTGACTTTTTGCAACGTAGCAAAATCCCCAGAAGGGCCCAAGATCAAGATCTTTTCCCTTCCCGACTCAACAGGATCCAAATCCGTCCCTCAAGAGAGTAAACGTGCTCTCAGCAACCAACTGTAGCAACAAACTGACTCCTTTCATTAGCTGTGCTCTGCTCCACAGCTGAGAAAATACATCTTCAGCTGCACAACGCACCTAGCTGAGACTCGCACGGCAGCGGGGGAACTTCTGCACGCCCACCGTCCTGCCTGGCCGCGGGCTCTTACACAAATAACCCTGAGAGACAGCACACGAGGCCGGCGCTGTCTTTGTTCCATACAGAGAGGGCGTTCTCTGCCCCGCTCATCCGAATAACAGCCGGAGGGAAAAACTGGAGAAAGAAGACGCCTTAGCTTATAACTTGTGGGTAAAATCCTGGCTCAAACTTATCCATCGCAAGCTTGTGATCCCTCTCAGGTTCTGGAGGCATTGTCACTGTCGTCTTCGACTCCTCGCCTCTGCCTCGTTTCGCTGGGATTTTATTTTCTTGGTTACGGTAAGTGTTCTCAGAATATTTCATCTCGGCTCTCAGCTCCACTGAGCACATTATTGCAGCTGGAATCATCCCAGATTTGCTAGTTTTGTCTTTGACAGTGATTCCCAAGAGTCTGCTGGGCTCTACTCTGAACAGTCTCCCTGTCAGAAGGAAAGGACAAGAATGAGCAGCACAAGTCCTGACCACCACGTCTACCTATAAGGCTTATCTGGAGCGTGCTGGGCATGAACCAAAGTCTTTGAGTTTCACAGTAGGACAGGTTGTGTACTGCACCTGAATCTGCACACAAAAACCACAGAGACAAGATGAAACCTAAGTGTGAAAAAAATAAATAAAAAAAATACAAAGGTGGATGCATCTCCCAGCAGGACTTGGTACCCGTTACTCTAAATAGCCATCTCCTTCGCTTTGCTGCCGCTCAGCCCCACTTCTCCCTTGCCCAATCCTACCGTTTTCTAAAAGCCACGAAGGAGGAGATGGGGCTCAGAAATCAACTCCACAAAGACAGGCTGAGTAAAGGATCCAGCCTTGTAATTTTGCTATGAAAAACGTTCAGCTAATTAATCTGGTGGAGTAGTCACCCAGACATTCTTTGGTACGAAGGAAAGGAACTCAGATTTATTTCAACACTCGCATACACGCCCTCTCCCCACCCACACCACGAGACAATGGAGTGCAGGGAGAGCATATCTGTAGTAAGTGGACTGGATGTACCATGAGGCATATTGCCAATCACAAATTAATGAAATCCAGAACAAGCAGCAACGATCATTCCTCAGGAACAGTTCTCCTCATACGGTCACAAAAGAAGTCCCATAGCAGGGTTACTATATATGCGCCAATTAAATTCTTCAGATAAAGCAAAAAATTATTATTTTAATGGAGGAAAAACTAGAACATTTGGTTAAAATGTTCTCAGAGAAATGATAATTACTACAGGCATTAAACAAATGGAAATCAAAGCCTACCAGTTGTTGAGCACTTTGAAAAGTTTTAATGCAAAACAACAACAACAAAAAAGTGCTGGAAAGAAACCTGCAATTTTTCCTCACGAATGAAAGCAAATCCCTGTAAACGACGCTGCATCCATCACGCTGCTCATCAGTCAGCAGCCGCAGATGCAACCCCATCAATCAAAACTGTTCCTACACAAACTTTCCATAAAAGATAATGGAACTAATTTGGTTTGTTGGATACCAAAATGCGAGAAGATGCCTGCTCTGCTATTTCATCTCGGAGCCTATCATTCAGAGACAACAATAACGCCAGATGTAACCAGCGGCAGTCACGCTTGCAGCACCTCCCACCTTCCAGCCTGGCTTTACTCTTCACCAATCTTCAATGACTGGGAAGAGTCACGTAAGAGGAGTTGAGAGTTGCTGTGAAACTCCCGTTTTCGGCAAATAAACCATCGCACGCTTCCCTGGCTGGGCATGAGGCTGAGGACGGTTCTGCTCCTCTGCAGCAAATTTATTTGTAATCAACTTGAAATAGCCTTAAAGCTATTTAGAGGCTGTCATAAAATGAAAGAACAACGTCCCAGTCAGGACTTTGAAACTCATAAAACCAAAATATCTAGTATTAATTCTTGCCGGAAGGTTTCTACATAAACAGATACAGAAACATAAATACACACATTTCTTTACTCCCCTGGCATGCTTTTGCTCTCTAAGGAAGGTGCAGGACCCTTTTGTCTTGCTGCACATGCAGAACCCTGGCTCCTGAAATTCTTCCATGGATTTCACTCACTTTGGAGTACAGGCAAATTGTCCAAGGTGTAACCTTCATTTGGAGGACAATTTCCTGGAGACAGAAGCACTGGTTTGGTTTTTTCCGCCCCCCATATATCGCAAAGAATCTCAAGCTGATGTGGTTGGTGCTCCCCAGGGGACAGTTTGCTGTACAGCTAAAGACATTCGAGCAACTTCTGCCCTCAGACGCACACGTGCGGCTCTTGTGTTTATAACGATTTGTGGTTCTGCACCATATTTACCCTAGACACCAGAACCATACTAGAGGAGCAAGTTTTGTTTACTTTGTAAGCTATACATTACATTTTCTATTACCACAGGAAGCTAGTATGATCTGCTGTGTAAACAAGCAACCCATACTCCTGAATACTTTAAGTCACAGATCATCAACAAATACGAGTAAACCTAGGACAACTCGCAACGAAAGGCAGAACATCCAAAATCGGAAATCTCAGTGATTCAGAAACACTGGTACTGCAAAAATTGTTCTAACAGGGAACATAATGTGTTTTTAAGGTATCTAACAAAATGGAAATTTTACTGTAACTGCTGCCCAGAAGAGACCAGGTCTCATCACTGAAGGAACCAGCCAGGCTTCTCCAACATTTATAAGAAAAAGGCAGCTCCTTTCCAGAAAAGAAAAGTTAACTACCCCACGTTCGCATACAAAATCTGGGGAAATGGAAACACTGAAGTAAATTTTGTCTTTCATGTGAGGCCACACCCAGGTATCCCTCCAATGCTGGAGAGAGGATCCAGAGCAATCAACCGAGGAGCACCCTATTTTTGCATTAAATTATGTACATTTATAGCATGTACATGCAGATACTCCCAACGAACATAAAATGCTGATTGACTATTTTTATTTGCCACCTTATAGAGGAGAATACTCCTTTTCCTTTCACAACATCCTGGTTTTGTTGAGCATGCTAACCAAACAATACATTGAATCTGAATTTTTTTTTCATTACAACGAACAATACTCCACGAAGGTGTTATTGACTAGTGCACATTTGTTGTTTGGTCTTAGTATATTAAAATACATATATAAGGTTTGGTCAATTTTCTCCTGGAAGGGGAGGCAGCTATTTTATTTTCCAGCTGAAAAAAAATCTTACAGCTGCAAAGATGATTTATGCAAGGGGAAAGAAATCATTAATACAATGGAAGAAGAATGAGCTGAGAGTCCCTCCCTCCACACTAGTTACACACAGTCCAGCACATGAAAGGGCAAGAAAAATTAAGATGACAAAGCTACTAATATACAAATATAAAACAAATCGCAGAACATTGTGTATTCAAAAGGGAGAAATAAAACCAAAGCAACAAACCCAAATGCCAAGGAAAGTAAAGACAGTGGAATGAGAAGTATTCCGGTTTCCCAGAGGAAAGAGGCACCTGCAGAGAGCCTTCCCGTGGCACCACCTCGCCTCACCCCGCGCTGAGCTGAAAGGCTTTGGCAGCCCAGTCAGACGTTCACACGCGGCTGACTGGCTGCGGAGCCTGGGAGAGGGAAGGTTCGCGCTCGGCTTCCAACAGCACTGCTTTCTGCTTCTTATTTCTCTGCTTTGCAGAGTCCCTCCTAAAAGCAAGTTGCCGGTATAGCCGTCTTGGGTATTCAAAGAATTGAACGACGGCGACCACGATTTCAAATTCTCCAGAGATCACGGTTTGAGTTTAACTTTAGTTTTCTAGAAGTGGCCTCACTGATGAGGTCTACAGTCAGTGGAGAGGCTGGTAAAACTTCAGAGGGCAATGAATACCACTGATAATCTGTCCATGATGGATGGATTGCCCTCTAGATGTGAGCTTGTCTATGCACCGTACGGGGACCTTACATGATTAATTACCTTATTTCCAGGTAGATAAAATTGAAGAGACTGTGATTTTTCAATTTGAAAAGGAGAGCCCTACAGAGAATACGAACAAAATTTATAGAATTGTTAAGAAAGACAGATAAACTGAAGGAATTATTCCTTCATCAAACGTGGCCCACAAAAGTGCAGAGACTAGTGAGGAGAAAGCAATCATTCCTCAAGAGGCCAGCTGGAACAATCAGAACAGAGGTCTGAAATATGATTGATTCCATCACCCTAACAGTTCCTGGTCATTTGGAAGAAGGAAGGAGGTACAACTTCTTGCAATTCCCCGTTCGGTCCCCATGTGTTGCCTGATCTAGTTGAGAGGTGTCCCTGCCCATGACAGGGAGGTCGGATTAAATGATCTCTAAGGTCCCTTCCAGCCTAGGCCAGTCTATGATTCTGTGATTCTGCCAGTCCTGTTCAGCTCCCGTGGAGAGGGCAAGATGTGCATCACGATGGAGATGTTCTGCTCAGTTCTGTAGGGTCAGCTACGTTATGCATTTGCAAGATAAAGACTGTCAGGACCTGAGTCTTCATTGCTCCCACACCATTCTGGGAGACCCAAAGCTCTACAAATCCACCGAGACAGAACTTTGCTGCGTGGAGACAAGGTAAAGACAGAGCCAGTCTATCTGATTATAATTCTTCCTGTTATACATCGACTAGTGTCACGATACACTGCCCATGTTCTAAATGGATTACTGCCTTCCAAGTCCTGATATACAAGGTTTCCCATTTGGGATGTTTAACCAAAATAATTGTTCACCTTTAAAATAATGTGAAGCAATAGCTCTCCATGTTATCTTCCAAGACATACCGCCTCAGCCTACAGGCACCGTTTCTCGCTCCATAGAGGATTTCAACTTGTTTGACACAAATGCCATTCCCTTCCTACAGATGGATATGATCTGTTGAAGACCTGGAACATTTTATCCCATAGCAAAACTCATTCAAAAGTACCATCTGTTCTTCCTGCAGGGGCACAGTAATGCCAGAAACCATTCAACATTCCATAAATTATGACCATATAGCAGAGAGCTCATTGTTAAAGTGAAGCAAAGAATCATTTGGAACCCGATGACAGACATTTTGCTGGGATTTTGCCTTAAAAATAGCATCCAGCATATTATTTTTGGTTGGCTTCTTTGAAACCTTCACATTCGACATGAAACAGCAAAGGCATGTCGCAGTCTAGACCGTCTTAATGCCTGGCTTCATCCCCACCTCCAGGAGTGTCAGCAGGGTCCTTTCAAATAACTTAAAGGGCTGGGCCAGTGGGTTAGAACAGATTCACCAAAAAAGCAAATTATCATTTACCCTAGTATGTGTCTGTTGCATCCCCATGATATACTTTCTAAACTTGAAGATTGAATTCTGTTCTCTTAAGAGCCATATTTTAAATATGTCCTATTTTATAGATGTTACACTAACATGTTACATTCACACGGCTCCCCACCCCACCTTTCACTCACTGGTGAAAAATCCCAGCCAGAAATGATCTGCCATTTGTTAGTCTTTTCTACATCCAAATGCTAAGAGATGTAGATGTTTAATCAATAAAAGGGCTAGACATAAGACCCTGCTGTGAGTATGTAGTATTTGAGTCAACATTAAAACAGCCTTCCACATAGAGAAACCACAGATTTTAAAAAAAAAAAGTCGGGAGAGGGAAGAAAAAAAATACAACCAACCAGGCACAAAAGAAATCAATAGCGCTTAATTGGAAAAAAATGTCACTGTAAAACCCTCCGCCCAAGAGCGGGAGGCGAGCGGCACTCTGCCCGGTTCCTGGGGTGCCTGGGGACACGCAGCCCCGGAGCGTCGCTCCAACTGCCCAGCGCAGTTACACTCCTTAACTCGGAAAACCCCTCTACACCCGCACCACTCGCAGCCCCGAGTGAAACGGGAAAGGAGATGACACGGACACGCTCTAGGTTATGAGAACTAGCATCGGTCTGAGTCCATACAATCATTGCTCAAGACCACGTATGTAAGCGTACACAATTATTCCACCCTCTTTGAGAAGCTCTCTCATTGCTATAATAAAATTCACAGAAGAAAGCACTTTTAGCCCAACTGTTGCTATTCCCAGAGACAATGCATATATTTTTCCATCACATCAGATCCCTGGATGGTGGGGGAAGGGCAGGAGTGGCGGAGGGAGGGGAGAAAAAACATGCAACTTGAGAAGTGGTAAGTGTGTCAAAAATCTAAATTACTTGGAGATATTTTGCAGCACAATCATCCTTTATGCCTGTGCAGCTTGGTTCATATGGCTCACATTCAGCCTGTCACACTGAATCATTGCTACTTCTTGACTTACATTAACAAAAACAAACCAAACTTTCGCTTCAGTATGTGAGGCAAAACGCTCTCTGAATTCCCCCTCAAAAGGCCAAAAGCAGCATTAAAAATTACTGGCTTTGCAAGAAGCTCACTTCTGAGGAGAAGATGCAAGGAAAAAAAAAAAAGAAAGCCTGTGAAGATCTGACTAATAGCACAAACACATGTGTTGCTTACAGAGCGTTTGCAAAAAAAGTAAAAACATAAAAAAATCCATACTGCCAAAAGCTTTGTCCACAAGCAGGGCAGACGCAGCTTCAGCAGCCTTAACTAACAAAGCCAACCCACCCCTATCTGCTTAAGTCTCTAAACTGTGTCAAACAGGAGATATTTCACAAAAGCTTCCAAGCCTGAGGACGGGTTAGAAAGTAAATCTGGAAAAGGCAGAAGAGAACCCGAGAGCAGCAGAGCCAGGCACAGCCTTTGCGACCGGCAGAACACAAGGCACAAAGCAGAGCCAGCACTCACACAAAGCTGTCGTAGGCTTCTCCCGGTAAATTCGCAACAGAGGTCGGCTCCGGAGGGGTTTCTGCTGAGCCGAGGCCGTGCAGTGATGCCGGGGCGGTCAGCCTTGCTCTCACCTTTTGTTCCCTGCCATGGCAGCTGTGCTCTCCTCCAAGTGCTGCTCGCACTCCCAAATCCTCTTTTCCAGTTCTATCTTAGGAACTGCCCAGATTTTGTAGTGTAATCTGAGCAGGGAAGTACCATGTGCCTATGATATGGTTAATTCCCTTCTTGCCCCCCCTGCAACGCCCGGGGAAGCTGCTCCGTGTTTGAAAGCCCAGCCTAGACCCAGGTACAGCCTGGGCAGGGTTGGGGCTGCCTCCTCCACCCAAACAGGGTCCTCACACAGCTCCTTCCCACCTACCAAACCCTGGCATGGGGGGATTCTCCAGGGTCCTCAGGCTCTTCTCTCCCTATCTCAGGGGTTCAACACAGAGCAGACCACAGCTCCGACGGCAGAGGGGGCCAGCTCTCCTCGCTCAGGGCCACCACCACAGTACTGGGGCCGTTGCCAGCCCCATGGCCAACACCAAGGCTCTCCACCAACATAGCTCTGGTGAGACGCAGAGAGGCCGCTCGAGACCCAGCAAAGCTTGGGCATCTGGTCCAGGATCTTCGGCAATGAGGAAATTACGCGGGTTGGGTTGCAAGGCTCCCATCCGCTCCTCTCCAGCGTTGCCATCAGCTTGATGAGAAACAGCCTGCTGCTTCTGCTAACAGAAGAAACCTTTCTAGTACATGCAAAAAGCTTTCTTTGATTAATTCTTTTCTTAATATTCTTCTATCGTTCTTGATCTATTTGTGCTTTGCATGTGCGATCATCACTGTGCTTGCCGATGAGAAGACTGCACTACAGAGAAGGAGAAAATGCCACTTCCCAAATTCTGCACAGGGAAGAGTTAAACCCGTCACGAAGTTGCCAAGTATGCACCCACTAGAGAAGAGCAGAGAATAAGGGGCAGAGTAGCCCTCAAGTCCTGTCATCACTCCTGCTCATCCAGCCCCAACCACACCATCGGGTCCTAATCACCAAAGCCCAGGTGATTAACAATCAGCACCAAGCTCACGCAGGCTTCTCCTGAACATTCAGATCTTAAAAGGTGCAAACTGTCAATGACTGTGCTATTCCTCAATCTTCTTGAAAGCAGATTCCATGTAATCCCAATGCCAAGGTTGCCAATGTCTCCGACACCGCTAAATCCAATTACAGAGGGAGGCTGAAGGAGCCCCACTTGGCAAAGAAACGGGAGGTTTCTGTTACTCTCTCTGCAGACTCCGGGCAGATGGGGGGAGCAGCTAGAGCTGCTTTCAAACAGCCAAGAACGGGCCCCTAGAAAAGATTAAAGGGGAGCAACAGCCAGGAAAAAGGAAAAGGAAAGGATATAAGACACAAAGATGGCAGAAAATAGAAAAGCTTTGGGGGAACTTGAACGCTTGGCTAGAAGGCAGCAAAGCAATATCATGTAAGGAATCTGCTTTTTAAATTCTTGGCCTCGAGAGTAACGGCTGCAAATACCTCATGTGGGATTTCTAACAACTGCATTTTTCATTGGTGGAGTTCTCCTTTCTTCAAGCTCTAGACCGTTATTCTAAAGCAAGGGTGCTAGTTGCATCTTCCTTGTTGCATAATTTATTAAACCCAGCTACATTTGAAATCAGCACGTGCGCGAGGTAAAACTCGAAATAATGTACTACACGGGGCTATTTCGGAGAAAAACACGCATTCTCCAACGATGAGTTCAAGAGCTCAGCTCAGAAATTTGATCTTGATCAGTTATAATGACAACTGCTTACAAAAAAAGCACCGAAGAGGAAGTGAAGTGATCTCAAAGGTCAGGAACTGGGGCCAAGAGACGTCTCTCTTGCTGGCTAGCTGCATTTACATCCACAGCTCAGGCACAGCCATCACCTCCACTCCACCCTGGGCAGTGCCCTGTGCTCCTCACCCCATCAGCATGGGGCTCCATGCTCCCCACCCCTGATCCATCCCTGGGATGTCCCCAATTCCACTGCCCTTCCAGCCCCCTTAGTCAGGGCCGGGGGTGAGGGCTGCAGAGCCCAGGCAGGTCAGAGCTCACTGCAGGAGGCCGGCTCTTCCCCTCTTTGTTTCATTAGTCTGCTGAGCAGGCTATAATTTGCTGAAATGATGATTAATCTGATCTTATTTTTCTCTAAGGCAGTTAATGAACAGCCAATTAAGTGTCTCAGTAATTCTGAAATAACAAAGGAATACTTCTCAAAGTGACAACGAGCAGCTACTCCCCAGCCCAAGCAAGCACCACCGAAAAGCCAGCCTGGCTGAACGGGCAGAAGATACGTGATCAGCAGGTCCTTTCACCCACCTCGTCCCAAAGCCACCGCTTTCTTCCTGCTTTAGACAGCCCCCCAGAGCTCAGAGGTCCCATCCTGGGTGCTAAGTGTGGGTGCACCCTTTGGGCCCCCCTCACTGCTCACTCCCGAACCGACCACTGCCTGCAGCCCCATCCCCTGCGCCCATCGCCGCTCCTCGGTCCTGGAAACAGCGAGGAGGTCTCAGGGGGCCACACAGCCAGGGGACGGGAAGCTCTGGGTGGGATGCTCGGGAGAGAGGGCAGGATTCTGCTAGAGCAGCCCAGCACCCAGCTGGAAGAGCCTGGGCACCACAGCTGGCAGGTTCAGTAGGGCAGAGACTTGCGGTTGGGTTCCTGTCTTTTTCCAGACTCCAAACAAATCCAGGAATGCTTAACGATGATCATATAAACAAAGATGAGATTAAGATACATAAACACATCTTAGCGCGGTACCCAAAAAGCAAGGAATGGCATTTTTAAAAGAATCCATAATCTTGGGGTTTGGGTGTAGTTTCCTTTTTTTTTTGAAGTATTTCTTCAGTGGGAATTGTGCTGGAGCAAAGAATGCAAAACTTAAAAGCTTCCAAGAAGGGGTCATGTGAAATTACTCTACTTCAAGATTTTTCCAAATCACTAACATTTCGATTTCAAACGTATTTGTAAGAATCTGCCAACAAACCATTTATCACCATCAAAACAGACAGATTTTTTTTTTCAGTTTGCAACTGTCTTTTTTTTTCCAGTTAGAAAACGATTTTGTAGAGACCTTATGCCATTTCTGTATGAACCTCTGCAATCCACAATGACACTGCATATTTTCTCCAATAAAAAGCAGCCACCCCCCCAAAAAAAATCCAAAACAAAGAACATCCTTTGTTTCAGACAAAGAATTTCAGGAGAAACCACAAAATGTTCAAGCAAAACATTAAACGTTTGATTTTCCACCCTTTCTGCCAGCAGTCTAAGTTTTCCCATCGTTCCAATATCAGTGTCAATAAGGAGAAGAGAGGAGGTAGGTCAGATGGACAGTGTTCTCTCTGCAATTTAAAATCTGGGCTAATCAAATGAGGACGAAAACAGGACATGAGCTGCAGAAAGCATTTTTCTTCTTGTCCTTAACGAGGAAAGTGCAAAGACAATTCATGGCTGTGGCAGCACATGGCACCTTGACTGCACGTTAAGAGTATCCCAGCACTGCCCAAGCGTGTGGCAAAATGCTATTTCTAGCCTCAGAGACAAGCAACCACACACTACAGAAACGTAAGCGAGAATAAAATACATGCAGCTGTCTAGTCTAGAGGTATCATCGTCATGCTAAACATCATAAAGCACTAATTTATTTTTTCAATCACTACAGAAGGAGCGATTTTACCAAATACATGCCTATACCGGTATACTTTTGATTATCAGCATTTTAGTTCATTCTGCTGAAATGTAAGAACGAAAGCGATGCACTCGAGTTAACCTTCTTGCCCAGACTGAAGAGACATTACTACATGTTCTCACTCTTTGACACATCCTAAATATTCAGACATTTGCAACACCCCAGGGTACAGCGTACTACGTCAGCACTTGGAGAAGAATGCAAAAATCTTCATAAAAATGAAGCGAGATTGCTTATCAGGCACTCTCGTTAATGCCTGCATTTTAGAAAAACTCACAAATTATTACAAACTCCACCGCACATATCCTTCTGGATATGGAAGCAGCCACGCCAGGAACCAAAGGGCACATCAGCGAGCAGACTGCATTTTCAGTGTTGCCCTAAAGGCAGCCAGAGCTTGACTGCAGTTCCTCCTCCTGAGTGACTCCGTTTGCTCTACTCACCAATTTGGACCTGAGGTGTAACCCCAAATCATCCTGCTCTCTGCCAAGAATCGTAGAATCACTCAGGTTGGAAAAGACCCCTGGCGTCATCGAGTCCAACCACTAACTCTACTGTAAAAGCTCACCCCTAAACCATCTGCCCCAACTCCACATCTCAATGACCTTTAAACACCTCCAAGGACAGTGATTCCACCACCTCCCTGGGCAGCCTGTGCCAATGCCCGACTGCTCTTGCTGGGAAAAAAAAAAAAACAACTACTGTCCAGTGTAACCCTGCCCTGTTGCAGTGTGAAGCCGTTCCCTCTCATTCTATCGCTAATTACCTGTGAGAAGAAACCAGCACCAACCTCTCCACAACATCCTGTGAGGTAGTTGAGAGGTTGGTACCAGATTACATCCTTTCTGAGCAGCCATCCAAGTTTTAGACGTTAATCACACTCAGTCTTTGCAGATCATCAGAGGGGATGTCATATTGATTATGTGACATTATACGCGCGAGTCGGATTAGCTTAGAACACGACAACACGCCACGCTGCCAAATGTCAGTGTTGTGGTTACAAAAATTGATTAAATAAAATAGTAAGCCTCAACAGACCTGGTAGAACCACGAGGCAAGCCTCAGCACTGCAGTAAGAGAGAAGTTCTCCTGCGACAGTGACTTCATCAGGGTCTTAGTGAGCCTGTGGTGCCTCTCCCAGTTTGAGGAGCCTGTCCTCGCACCCACCAGCAGCCCCACTGCCTTCGGATGCGGCTGGTCCAGCAGCCTCCCTCACAATCCTCCCTAATCCCCTTCAGGAAGGAAGAAGAAGAACCCAAGAGCCATGAGGATTATCTTCACTTGTCTAATTAGTGGCTTGAGATAATCCACTTGATTTTTGCCTACAGAAAATTAGGAAAGACTCCCAGGAACTACAAGGATGGGAGGATGGCTACCTCTTGCCCACGGCACTGCAAGGCAGGGACTGACACCAGCGAGAAGGTCTCGCAGAGGCCAGAGCGCACAGACACTCGCTCGATGTCCCCCCAACCCCAGTCTCGAGGGGTTTCAGAAGGTGCAAGCCAGATTCAATAACTCTGCCCAGCAGCACTGCTCACATCTTCTCTGCCAGCTCCAGTACTACGTTCTGCAAATCAAAACTATATTAAAAATAAAGTGAAATTGGGCTCTGGTATCAAATCAAAAATCTGGCAGGCTGTTCCCATGCAAAATCCATCACGAGTGATACATTTGTAGAGGACAGCTGGAACAAATCCATGACATTTAATGACATGGTAAAAGCAAACCTTGAGCAAACAACTTTAAACCATTTGAAATACTACTGTGAAGAGATGAAACTTTACAGCACTCACATGTTACAATAATCAATCACTTCTAAACAGTTGTTTTTAATTCTTAAAAAAAAAAAAGTCATCATTTGCAGAAGTGATTTTTTTTTTTTTTTTCATTCCAGCTATACATTTAAAGCAGCATTCTCCTGTGAAAGCTTCCAGGCTACATAACAATTTCGCATTTTAAATGTATTCTGTCTCTCTCCTATCTAAAGAACCATGACATCAGTGAAACAGTACTTTTCCACCGTCTACCTTATTTTTTTTATAAATAACCTGGCCTCCAAAGTCCAGCACACAGTACAGAAAAGTCCCAGAAGTTGTTTCTATAGAACTCTTTGAATGGCTTTGTCGCAGAAACGCTGACCACAGACTGCCTTTTAATTTAAATAGGAATTCAAATCTCAGAGGCACCTTCTAAACCTCTCTCCACGCACACGTACCCACTGTCATCTCCAGCGGTTTGCAAACCCCCGGGTTAAGAGACCAGGTCTGTCTGAAATAGCTGCTGGAGCTGACCCACGCAGACACCCCGAAGGAGTTCAGCCGGTCCCAGTCCTGACACCGCAGAGAGCCAGCGACCTGTGAAATTCCCCAGAAAGAACCATTAATGGGACCTGGGCTAAGAGCTGGGGGACAAGGGCCAAGCTGGGACGGTTTAGGACAGCACCGACACAAGCATCAGAGGCACATCTTAAACTGATTCTGTCTGACAGACGCGGTTAAGTCGGTGCTGGACAAACGGCTCGAAGGCTGGAGGACATGCAGACGGTCTCTCCTGGAGGTGGCTACAGCAGGAGCTGGCTGAGGACCAGCAGCTGGCTGGTAGTCCCCCACCACACGTCTGGAAGCGGGGACAGAGAGAACATTCATGGCACTAATGCAGACTCAGCTAATTTAAGTCAAAAAACAAAGGCGGTTTGAGCTAACCTGGCTGACTTGGCAGTGAGGTGGATTAAGAACACCCATAAGACCCCCTCTGCCAGCTCTGGTGGGGATATAATCTTTGCTGGTTATATTTTCTGCTTCCGAAACATCATGTATCCATGCCCCAGGAACCCTCTCTCGACAACAAGTCTAGACAGAACCACATTAAGCTCCTTCTCCGACCATACACATACAGGTGTAAGGGGCGAGCAGGCACTAGAAGGTTTTGTGGATACAGGAAAAGAATGAGCTTCTTGTCTCTGAGGTGCGTTCACTGAAGAGAGTCAAGAGTGAAAAACAGAACTGAATTAAGAGAAGTCTCCTGCTAAGGGTCACAAAGAAAAAAAAATCCTACCAAAAAAAAGGCAGGGAAGTGTGTGAGGTGAAAAGGGAAACTTTTTTCAACCTTCTCTTCACAAAAAGGGGTCAGTGATGTTTTCGTTTTTCCTCCAGGCACCCTGAGCCCCGACCACCCCCAGGCAGCTGAAGCAGTGGGGCCGCAGCGTGGTGGGGCCGCCGGCGCAGAAGCGCTTCTCACGCCTCCCCCGTCTCCACCCACGTCTCCACAACACCGGATTCCTGGCACCGGTTTGGACAGCTCGGCAGTTGTTGCCTGCCTTCATTCATAAAAACCGGACCACGCTGACGAAAGCCACAGGCTCTAAGTGCACCCAGCTATAAACGCTGGTGACATCTCCCGGTCAAACTTCGGCTTCCAGAGCTGCCCCCTCCACGGGAAGCCCCAGGGTCACATCTGGACAGCAAAGTCAGGGTGAGCTGCAGGCATGGATCAGTGACAGTGCTTAAACTTCTCCTCGATTTTGGATTCCAGCCACAGAGTTCATTAGCAAACAAGACAGGCTGGGACACAGGGCTCGCGTTCGGGAACACAGGTCTCGCTTTGAAAGAGACTGGGAGATGTAATTAACACAGCTTAATTTTCAAGGATAATATATTAGGTTTGTAACACACACAAATGGAAAGGTAGCTCAAAGGGTCTGGTCTCGCTCTAATTGCGTTCAGCAGCAGAAGGAGCGGATCCAGGCCACAAGTGAGCTGCGATTTCTTCATACTGAAGTGGGATATATGTGTTTCAACAGTTTGATTCCTTACGAAAAGGCCACAGCAATGTAAGGAGGATAAAACAAACCACCTTCTGGAAAAGCCTTTCCAGAAGTCTCTTACTTTTAGCTCTTGATCCATATGAACATGGAATCAGAAAAGGACCTCTTGGGATCTTTAAATCCAGACCCCTGTTATTAAAGGCAACATTGTCACTTCCAGCAGAAAGAAAGGTTAATATTATGCCAACGAGCTGGAAGGAAATCCAAATTCCTAATGCAAGAGAATGAAGGGAAAAGCTAAACAAAAGTGGATGCCTGAGACCATATCACTATATCAGAGCCTCATTCTAAACATGTAGGCTGTTGATACATCTAAGAGGAGATAAGAGGCAGAATAATTCAGTCGAGGTTCCTTCTGCCGTGAGGGACCTGCACACAACTTAGCTTAAGGCCACCCGAGATCATGGTTGTCCCAAGGTCAAAGGCTCATGGATGAGGCACACAGCCCCTGGCACTAGGAGCCAACTCACAGCAGCCTGGTTTCTGCAGGGGTTGATGCTGAGAAGCCAGAAGGCAGCTGTAGGAAAGCATGTGCCCAGTCCAAATCTTTCGGCAACCACAAAAATTTCTGGATAATTTAAAGGGGCACTTCTGGTTTTGCCAAGAGCAGTTAAACCCCGCCTCTCACACACAAACCAGGGGGAAAGAAACTCCGAGGCATGGAAAAATTTCCAAAGAACAGCTTGAAAGAGAAGACCAACGCTGTAAACATTTGTCATCTCGTAGAATAATGGAAAGAAGGCAGCTGTGAGAGCCATGGTTGGCAAGAGGCTTGGGTTGGTTTGCACGGGATGCAAACTCTAAGAACACAAGGATGACAAGGAAGGAGAGACAAGGCACCCTCCATACCCAGCAGTCTCCATGGTGGCTTTGAGAACTGAGAGCAGAGACCAGACCCCACAGCCACAGGAGCCCTCAGAGGTTCCGACACACACAAAAAGGCACAAAAAGCATTATTTTTAAACACAGAGTGAAAGCAGGTCACAGCCTAGAAATGGGATGCAACTACTCTCTGGTCCTGCAAATCCAGCAGGACAGATATCCACAGGGCTGGAGCGGTTCTGGCAGTGTGGAAATGCCCCAGCACTGTCCTTCCTGTCATTGAGGAACTGTGCAGCAAAATAATTTTTTGGAAAAAAGTGTAATAACAAGGCTCAACACCAACCAGAGAGAGAGCAGTCAAGAAGATGCCGTTTCCTCATCGCGCTGTTGCTCTACAGCAATCTACCACCAGAGCCAAAAGCCAGCCTGGGACATCTGGTGGGCTTCATCCTTCAGAGAGACATCGGAGCTGGAAGAGACCTCTAGATATCACCTAGTCCCAGTCTCATGCATACGCAGGAGTAAAGCTCCTCTCACGAGCAGACTCCTGGGTGCTCACCGGCCAACTGCTCCTCAGCTACGCTCACCTGACCATCCCTCGCATCTGGGGGCTGTCGTTGGCTCTTCCACGCTGCACGCCTGAGTGGGACAGAAGGTGCCAATGGCTGTGGAATGTCACCTTTAATGCCACCAAGCAGCATGGGACATGCTGGCCACCATCGCCCCTGAAAGGCTACCTGCCACTTGGTGTGCGAAATTCTATAAAGAAGCCTTCTTCCAGCTTCAAGTAGATTAAATTTAGAAGTATATAATGCTGCGTTACCACCTCATGCAACTGAAAGGCGTTTAAGTGGGTGGATGGACAAGACCTCTCTCCAGTCACAGAAGGTGATTTCAATCACAAAGAAAAACATTTTTTTCCTAGCGTTTAAATACCCTGCAAAGCTAGCCTTTACCTGTTATTTATGCCAGCAGAGCTTGCAAAGCAGCTCACCTCCACAAGAGCGGAATCCCTGAGGAGCTACCAGGACTGAAGGCCTCAGCTGCTTTGGCATCGCTTTCTTGTCTTTACTGAAGAAGGTCAAGCTCCAGCCACCACCTCCGAATTCAATAAATCCTGCTCTGAGCCTTGCCCGTGAGAGAAAATACATGGACACAATTACAGTAACACGGCTGTTGAAGAATAAGGCAGCGCTAGAAAAGGTTTGCTGACACAGTAATGCCAATTAAGGGTGTGATTTTTGGATGACGTTTTTACACCAACACCAGCCCCATTAACGCTGGTGTAACCGTCTTCAAAGTGATTTGGAAAGTCCAGCTGACGCCATTTGGGAAACGAAGCAGTTAAAAGACCCTTTCTTTGGCGTCCATAAGCCCCATTCTGCCATTAGGGGAAAATCTTTCACATTAAAAATAGTTCCATCCATTCCACTAATAATGCCTAGAAAGCTGTACCTTTCTCAGCTGATTTTACACCCATGAACTGTATGTCGCACAGGCTGTAGTTTTTGCTGTTAAATGACAGTTTAAGCAAGTTATAAGTGAAGTTGTGTTTAGGGGATGTGCCCAGGGCCTCCCTCTGCAACCACGAGGGCAAGGATGCCCAAAACAAAGACCTCCCAAGGGGAGGAGCATGATGCAGAGGATTCAGGCTTCCGGCAGAAACCTGTAGGAACAGATAGACTCTTGAGCATCGCCCTTCCACCCATCACCAAAAAACAAAAGTAATCTTCAGTACCAAAGGCTTAGAGAAGAGAACCTCGGTGCCAGTTTGGCACCAGTAAGCCCAAAGGACCTTCCTGCGGGTGGTAGCACCCATCCCCACCTCCCTCAGCCTGGCTCCCTGCGGCTGGCTCAGCTCCAGGTGGATAGACGGGCTCCTCCGAGTGACAAGAGATAAGGTGAGGGGAGGCACAGGGGCAGAGGACAGGCTGGCTCTTGCTCAAGCCCTAAACACACCACCAGGGCTGGATTTCTCCCCCAGCCCCGCAAGCCTGGTCCCCCAAACCTTCCCAATGCAGCCCCCAGCCCCACGCAGCCGGCCAGTGCTCGCACTGGGAATCCAAGCACACCAGCAGGAAAGCGGCCAGAAAGCACTTTCTTTAGCCACCCCATCTATTCTCTCCTCTT
>NW_009713452.1:52285-55549 GCF_000703405.1 Apaloderma vittatum | reverse complement strand
GCGCTGAAGCAGCTGGTGAGCTTTTCCATTCGTGGTGGCAGCATCGTCGCGCCAGGGCATTAAGGACCAGCCGTCCCAGATGCACCCAGTGCCGTGGGGACACCGGCAGTGCAGGGGCCCTGCCCCGGGTCCACCAGCAGCCAAACTGCCACAGCACTCCCCGGGCGTGAAGCAGTGGTGCAGATACCCTCCCTGCGTCTCCGTAAGGTTTGTCTTGGCAAGACAGAAACTGAAAATCATAGAATCGTACTGTCATTTAGGTTGGAAAAGACCTTTAAGACAACCAAGTCCAACCATTAACCTACCAATGCCAAGTCCACCACTAAACCACGTCACTAGGCACCTTCAACATCTCATGGCACATTTGAGATGGCAGCTGCCATTTATCACTCTTGAAGAGTTGACTGGTGCCCTCAGAGCTGAACTGAGCCTTGGAAGTGTGTGAGAGAATGTAGAAGCACCTTCAGTTCTGCATTTTATTTCCCTGAAATGTGTGCTCAGAGATGAGTTTCTGCTGCCTCCTTATCCTGATCCAGCCCTCATGGAGCTCCTCTGATATGAAGGAGCTCTCCTCACCCCTTTCCATCTGGTCTACATGACACCCCTTGGAGCGTTTCTCTTCCCAGCGGCCCCAACAGCTTTTCCAGCACCCCTGAGCGGGTTTAGTGGAGGAGCACAGCAGTGAGCATCTTTCCTCCAGCCAGCTCCAGCAGAACAGTTTTTCCCATAGGAATTAACCTTAGAGGATCAACCCAGCACCTCCCACCAAACCACCTCTTTCCCAGCAAAGTTGGGGGCTTGCTTGTCTTAAAAAAAAAATAAAATCCCCAAATCTAGACGGTATTTCAAGTCAGATTACAGTTCTTTCTCCAAGGAGCCAACAATTTTAGCTGAAAGATATTAGGTGAAAGGAAAAGAGGCTTTATTGCCCTTGGTGCTGCACCTCGCCGCCACGGTGTCGATAGGTGGTTGAGGAAGATGCAGCTTCACCACAGCATCAGGAGAAAGCAAAGGCGACGGGGGAAGCTGAGCCCTGACATGCAGAGTCTTCAGTGTCTTCCTCGGGGTTTTACATGAGAATGTCACTCGAGTGAGCCTGGCCGGGAGCCAGCCCCTGCCCTTACTGACAGGATTAACAGCAATGCCAGTTGTCACTCCTTGCCACCTCTGGGAAAAAAAGTAAAACACCATAATTCCTTTCTGTTGCAGAAATGGATCTGATGGGAGGTTGTGGGACAAAACTTGGTCAAATATTGAACTAGAAAAATTTTGCTCTATCTGTCTTTCAGTAAACAGTGACTAATTGCTCTGGCTGGAGCTGCTGTACCTTCAAGACTGAAGGTGCAGATGGAGCAATGATAGTGAAGGCTCCTTACCTAACGTTGGCTGTACATTAATCACAAATGTTTGCTATGCAAATCTTGTCATACAAAGCAATTATTGCTGTTCCCATACTGACCTCATGTTTATTTATTACATGAGCTCTTTATTTGAACCTTGTCTGGTCTCCCTTCCCGTATAAGCGTATTAGTGTGTGGCTTCGAAAGGCACCCAGCTGAGAAATTGTAAATTTATTTGAGTCGCGGAGGGACGGCGCATGCCACGCTGACTGCAATGCAGAGCTGAGAGGCTCGCCTCTTACACCGGTGACTCTTCATGCAAAACATTCTCACCCCTGAGGTCTTTTGCTGGGATGAAGGACACTTTCTAACAGCACAGGGCCGCAACGCTGGGCTTGTTCTGACTCTGCAGTATTAACAGATAGTTAATGGAAGCTGTCAGCCCAAGCAGCCCCGCAATAAAACTCCAGTTGGGCTTTTTAGGGCTCACTTAGCAAAAGTAAAATTTTACACAGGCCGTCCTTGGCTTTGCCACCTTTGCCTACCTCAGGGACGACAAGTCGCAAAATGATTTAACTCCATGACTAAAGAAGTTGCAAATGTATGGCTGAAAGGGGCGGCAGTTGGGTGGCTGGAGCGCTGTGTGTCTTTAGGCATCAAATATTCTCTTGCCACAGGAGTTTTCTCCATGTGATTTAATGTTGAGCAACAGTGGCATCCGGTGGGCAGTGGTTTTCCTCCCTGACAGCTCGCTTCCTTGCTTTTGCCATATGGTTTCTCTAGATTAACATTAAACAGCATTTCTAAATTTATCGGGATTTAGGATTCTTGTTTCTCCCTCTTTCTTCAGTTTGGCTGCACAGCAGGCAGAGCCATGTGTTAACTTCTGCAGCACTACAGTTCTTTTTTCAAAGCGCTGGATCATGCTCTGCTATATAATCGAGAAGCAGGCAGGACTTCCAAAATAAGTCACCCCTCTGAGCCGATTTTGTTCTGTCTGGCCCCTGCGTGGCCAGTTTGGCAGGCAAGGCTCCATCCCTCTGCCAAGGATGGTGGGATGGAGCTTCCCATGGGTGCCTGCCTCAAACCAGACCCTCCTCTCTGACCTCTCGTGGGCCCCCTCCACATCCACAAACACTAGGGGTACTCTTTTATCAGGGAAAACCACATAGAAAAGCCTCTGGATCCTGAATTAAGTAAAATCCTGCTGCTGTATCCCCCGCCCCTGCGCTCCCATCTGCAGCCTCCCTGCATCTCTTGATACTCTTCTGCTCTCACCACTGGTTTCAGCTCCTCCCAAAATAATGTCGTTTTCCAGTGTAATTAACACAAAACTTCCCATTGCTTCCAAATCCTTAATAAGGGCGGTAATGAACAGTAGGCCTGATGATGACCCCAGGGATGCCCTGCTCCTTACCTTCCCCTGTCCAAATCACCCCTCTCCAGTGTCACCCTTTCGTTGGGATCTCGGCTGGCTTTCTGTCCGTCTGACACCTCACATACTCTGGTCTATTCAAAACATTTCTTACCTCCATCACCAAGTATTTCTTTTTTATGGCATAGCTGTAGCTTTTGCTAATTGTTCATGAAATTACTTTTTTTTTCCCTCTCCAAAGTAATATTTTTCTTGAGAGGTTGAATTAAAAAGAGGCCATAAATGACTAACGGTAATTAATAAAAATGAAGAAATAATTGGGCAATATCTTTAAATGTGTATGCCTGGAGTCAAACTCCTAAATCTCTGTTTCAGTCAGAGCAGCCTGGGTGGTTTTTTTTCTCCCCCAAAGGAGCAGCAGCTTCTATGACTGTCTCAGCAGGTAAAGACACAAACAGAAGGACAGGGAGTACTCTGAGTGATGGAATAACCCTTTGAAAACCCCATAAAGCTGAGCGATGGGACCACGCCAGCAGCAGACAGCTTGCT
>NW_009713452.1:14797-52265 GCF_000703405.1 Apaloderma vittatum | reverse complement strand
CGATCACCCGTACTGTAGGAAGTGGGGATTTGGGGAGCTGGTGAACATCTTGGTCCTCTTGAAAAACAGCACATTTAACCTGTGGAGAACTCTGCTGCTTCCCTAGAACTGTTAGAAAGGGATTAGACATTTAAGGGCAAGAAAGTTACATTAAAAAAAAATAGAAGCAATAAAAGTCTTTTCGTGGTTCAGAGCATAAATCAGCCTTTTACTGCTTTCCCTTGCAGGGAGTGCAGCCGCAAACTTCTAAGGGATTTTTATATCTAGTTGTGAAATATCTGGGAGAGAATAGCACCGACGAATGGGCACGAGACCGGTGGCCTGAGTCAACGCTGCCGATCCCAGGATGCTGCAGCATCCCAGTGGCTTTGAGAGGGAGGCTGAGCGTGAAGGTGTGGGGTCAAGCACACAGTCCTGTCATGCGGAGTGGGATTGGGCATGCACAGAGATTGTTTTGACGGCTGCTGCACCCCTGCTCCCCTCTCCTGATGATAATTTATTGTCAGTGCTTTCCCTTTGCCAGCGTGGAGTAGCAGAAACTCCAACTTCCAGATCTAAACCCAAGCTCATTAAAAGGTCATGTTGTACAAAGTAGCGCAGCCACCCTAACCAAATAAGTGCCTGGCTAATTGCCTTCTGTGTGAAATTGTGTTTGTGGTTTCCGTGGGATCGAGCACGGTTTCCTCCTCTCCTCCCCCAACTCTTCTTTTATGTTCCCAGTCACTGATGAGCATTTGACTTGCAGAAAAATACTGCATTTGGAGGCCACAAATGTGCTTTCCAAAATGCTGGGTTTGCTTACACCTGGGATGGTGCAGAGGCAGGAGGTTTGTAGGAGCTGCAATGTAGCACAGCAAAAAAAAATGCCGCACCGGGCTAAACCTCAGCAGAGGCAGTTTGAGAGTGCAAAGCACCTCCCAAGATGTCACAGAGAGTAGGTTTGAATCATGCATGTAAGCCATTAGGTTAGTGCATCACTTTATTTTCACTGCTTCTTGCAACAGTAAATGAGACAGGGCTGGCCGAGCTGGCACATGTGTAAAAAACTCCGTGCTCCTCCTTCTCACTGGGATGGAGAAGGGTATATACACCACAGTAGTAAATTGTTTAGCTGAAAGGCTGGGAGAACTTGTGCCTTGCACAACAGCATCCTATGTCATTTAACAAAGCAAGCATGTGTCAGCTGTGGTTACAGAGCCACTCCGTGTCAGCCACACTGAACCAGAAGCCCTGGTCCTCCGGCAACACGTGCCAGAGTGCATGAAGCTGGAAGCAAATGTCTCTGCACAGAGCGGGTCAGCGAAGAGTTGCAGCTCCAAAAAAAATGTAAACACATCACATGAGAGAAATATTCACTCAGGTACCTCCTTGTCTACCAGCACAGCCTCACTCATGGGTGATGAGCAGCCAAAAACTTACAGAAGAAGAAAAGCTTGTGCAAGACAACGGCTTCTCACCTCCAGACAGCCGGGACCCTTGGAAATGCTAACTAGCCCACCTCGAACTGATGTCAAGACAGTTAATTATGGAGGGTTTTTTACAGGTGCAGACTTTTCCCTTCATGCGTGGACAATCAAGATAATAAACACAGGATCTCTATGCGCACACCCAGTGCTTTGGAAGTATATTTCCTTTGTGGATCATGGGTGAACATCTTTGCCAAGAAAGAGAGTGGCACGGAGGCATCCCCACCTCCTCCACCTCCTGCAGACAAGATGCTCTGCCACTTGGCCGTGATCCCCAGCCCCATGCTTGGAGAAGTGGGACCTACAATGGGAGGAGTGTGGAGCTCAGCTGTGTTTGCAGGACTTCGGAGATGATATCATAACCCCAGAAGCAGAGTTGAGTGGAGCTCCCAGAGGGCTGAGAGATGTGAGCTCAGCCATTCACCAGGGCCAGTGAGTCCAGCATCAACAGTGGACCCATTGTAGGGTGTGCAATGCACTAGTCTGTCTTTTTTTTGTTTTGTGTTTTTTTTTCAAAATTATTGTTTGAGGAGTAACAAAAATTCCCCTCGAGCACAAAGAAATGTATTCTGGGCACCTGAAAGAGGCCAACCAATTAGATCATAGAAAAAATATGTTATAAACATGAAATTTCACAAGTAAGAGGTAGCCTACACAACACAGACTTCATAACTATTTTTCTGCAACTAAGGACTGATTCAAGAAAGCAATACTTGGGTTTTAGCAGTGTTTATGTCTCATTCACAGCAAAAGGGTTTAAGTACAGCTCAATTTAAGGAGACCTGAAGCAGGTCTACAAGGTGGTATCTGAATTAGGGCATCATATTGTTTCTGGGTTTTTGATAAATAAATTTATTGTGGTTCTCCTCTATATATCAATCTCCTTGGCAACCCACCTTTCCAAGGGCCTCACTTACATTTCACAGCTCCTTCTGTTAAAGCGCTCTGGTTCTCAGCCTGGTAGAAGATGCATCTTTTCTTTTGCTTATCCATGGGAAGAAAAGGTGGATGGGTTTGTGTTTTTCTCCTATCAGAGTTATATATCACGTCCAAATACAGCATCCTCTTGCCTAGACCTCTGTCATCCCTCCTTTCCTGCCTCTCCCCTACCTTCTTCACGATACTGGTGGTGAGGGGGTCTCAGATCTGCAGCCAGCTCCTCACAGCCCAATGATTTCCTGCCATATTTCACATCTTCCCTCTTTTAAAAGGACCCTCTTCCCAACTGGTGAAAAAAGACAATATGGAAGTCACCTGCTTGACACCAGAAGAGTTTCTTCTTGTTTCTTCTTGTAGTTGGTAGATAGAACTTCAGTCTGGTCCTGGTATGTACCAACAACCTAATAACTTTTGTGTTTGCTCATGAGGGAACTTAATTTTGCAAGACAACCAAAGGTGATACAAGCTGTGGTTCAGGGAGTATAGTGACAGGGCAAGGGGTGAGGTTTTCAAGCTGAAAGAGGGTAGATATTAGGAAGAAATTATTGGTGATCTTTAAGTCCCTTCCAACCCAAACCTTTCTGTGATTCTGCAATTTTTCAAGCCTGGTGCTATAAACTGACAGTAACAGGTCTGAGATTCCTCCTCCTAGGGTGAAAGCACATCACTGTTTTCAGCATGTTCAGAATTGCATCTGGAAAATTTTAACTGGAGGGGCTAAAAGATATCTACCCCTTCCCTGAAGCATGTTTGAAGCTCCCAGTCGTGGTTATTTATGAAGCAATTTCCACACCTTTTTTTGTACAGAGTTTTCCTATGAGAAATTCATTTATACAGTACAGAACGTGTCTATAAATAATAGACACTCCAGCTCACCTGCCTTTTTACATTTCTATAGGCAATGCAAACTCTACTTGCAACAAAATAGAGAAAATTAACGTTGCCGCCTTATCAACACACATCCCTGGTCTGGCAGGTCTGGCACAATTTCTTGAATGGTCTTGTTTGCCTGATAATTCATTGTTTCTATAGCAATCCCACCGAGAAGAGTTTCCCATTGTGAAGGGCATTCCCAAGACCACAACAGCTTTATGAGTTCCATATAACTTACAAATAGAGACTCGTTATCAAAATTAGCTTCCAAAAATCACTGTTATGTCAAGCTTGGTCCTTAACATGCCCAAGACAAGATGTTTTGTCTGTTCCAGGAGACCGGCCCATTTGCTTACAAGCAGCTGAACACAGGCTCCTGCTGCGTTTGTTTGTGGGAAGGATTGCGCCTGTCACGTTCTCTCAGGTTGTTGTTCCCGTGTTAAATAGTTCTATTAATTCTCAATTTTCTGTAGAGTTGCAGGAGTCACGAAGCTGCTGCTGTGAGCAGAAGCACTCAATAACATCACCCCAAAGAGGATTTAAAACTGGCCTCGTTATAAATTTGGCGATTGAAATGGCTCGTCCTCATCGATGCCGAGGTGGTACCTGGGGCTGCTTGGCAGGCGGCTCACGCGCAGGAGCTTCCACACGCGAGGCAATCCCCCGCCTGCCTCCCGCCTCAGGTCCGGAGCCCCCCCAGGAACAGCGGCACAAAGCCGAGTGGGATTTCAGGGCGCTGCTGCCAAGGCAAGGGCAAAACTTCCGCTGGCAGGCCAGGAGCAGGCACACGGCCAGTGGGTTGCCTTGTCTGCAGGCAGTCGTGCAAATCTCTGCCCAAATTTTCCCTTTTTTATTTTTCTTCTTTTTTTTTCCCTCTCTTTTTATTCTCTCCTCCTTTTTTTTTTCTTTTTTCCTGGAATCCAGTCATTTGCGAGGTGAATGCTCTCTTCTTGCACTGCTTTCTCTTTCTTTTATCTTTTTTTTTTTAAAACTCTGCACTAGAAAAATAAATTTCTGGCTAGTCCTAGGTGCTATATAAATATTTCACTTTTTATTTTTAATTGATTTTCATATTTATGTTTAATGTGCTTTACTGCTTCTCAGCTTATTTGGCCACTAGCTAAAAAAGAAGAAAAAAAAGCTATTCAAGTCATGACGAACGTCCCACCATGCTGACAACAGAACAGACTTTGGCACTCATGGGCATTATAATTCTGCTGCTTTTTGGGCCTTATTCTGTGTAGAGAAGGTCTAGCACGTTCCTCTGAGGTATCACCTCTTATCACTGAGAAAGGGGAAAGGAAAGCGTAGGAGAAATCACAGCACCTTCACTTCTATGCAATTTCCCAGCTTGCAGAAGCACTTACAGAAGGAAATATGAGGTCCTGTTTTAATTTCTTTTTGTCCCTCCATTTTTTTTTCTCCCTAGATCCTGCTCTGGCAGGGGGTTGGACTAGATGATCTTTCGAGATCCCTTCCAACCCCTGACATTCTGTGATACCATCCCTAGTCTAGAAATATATCTCAAGTCCCACGGGTTTATTGATCTCAACAGACTAGAAATGAACCAAATTTAGAAAGACTCACTTTCCCCCCGCTTTTTAGGTAAAACTAATGATTCCATTACCCATGGTAATAAACAACCAACTCCAAAACACCCCATCCTGATTTGGAGTAACCTTCGTCGAAAGGGAAAACCATCAAGCCTCTCAGCCCTCCCATACCACCTTCTTCATTTCCTAATCAGTCTGCTCTCATGGCACAAGGAGTGACTCAAATCCAGATTTCATCCCACTACCCATGATACAACCTCTTCAACGCTTACCAATTCCAGTGCCGTTTTTTTCTGAGCTTTCCTCATTCCAGTAGTTTTCTCTCTTCTGCGGTAAAAACCCGCCACAAACGGCATCCATCCCTGCAAGCAGGGAATCATTGTGTGCTTCCATTTCTAAGGTTTAAATTAAGACTTAATGAAGACTCAGAATTTAAGATGAAATGTTCAGCCCCTAGCTAATTATGTTTCTAAGGTTCCATTTGCTTGGTGAGCATCTGAGTTAAAAAAAAAAAAAAAGGCAAAACAAAACACACACACAACCAAAACAAGCCCCAAACAATATTTATGTGGTTGAGAACACAGCAAATCCTCCCTTGAAAGGGCACAAGAAATCCCTGTAGAGCTCTGATATGCTTTCAGCCAGCATCCTTTTATTTTAAAATAGTCCAATTTCTTTAAAAAAAAAAGTTCACCATCTTTGTGATTTAAAAAGAAGTGATATAGCTCAAATATTTGCGCTTGTCTGTTTGGGCAGCTCTCATGTACATTATAGTTATATATGCATATAGCTCTGCTTCCATTACACACCTCGACACAGGTGAAGCTCTGAGGTACAGATCCCCTTTGCAGCTATTACACATCACTTTTCAAGAACTATGTTCAAAGAATTATGTTAAGCTGGTGTTTACCTTCTACTTAGGTCCTTCATTACAATTCCAGCCATTGGCTGGATCAAGTTTTCATTTTTATATTTTTCCTCCCTGTAGCAACGTCTTGTAAACAGCTTGCTTATTTATGACTATGAATGACGTGGCAAAGCAAGTGAATATCTTGTGGTATTAAAAACGAAATAGCTGTGGTTACTGCTTTATACAATGCACTTGATAAATTTGAATAATCTGAATTTTTATTGTAACAGTCTTTAAAATAAAGAGCTACAATTTCCCCTTTTTTTTTTTTTTTTGTAAATAGTGTACAAAAGTTCCAATAATTTAGTCTGAACCATGGGGAGAAATGAAAGGTTGTTCAGATGTAGTGACTCATAGGATTATTGAAAACAACTATGCGGCTGCAACTGCTTTGACTTGCCAATATACCTTTTCCCTCTGTTTTTAATAATGGGATCAGTGTAGAGCTTTTATGAAAAATTAATTTTCCCTCCTTTCCCATGGACAGAAATATTTATGTGTGTTGGAGAAATACAGCTAAAAATGATAAGACCTTTAACACAGCTAAAGTCTAACAGGCACAGATTTTTATGTATGTGAGTCGTACAAATCTGTCTGCCTGTCTTCATTCTCATGACTTCTCCCCTAAAGTGCTTCTTCCCTTCTGTGGATAGACTGATCAATTTTTCCTCCTTCGTTATGAATAAAACTTCCTCAGAAATGAATCACGAGGCTTGCACTACCTGGGGCAACCTTTGCCACCACTGCCTGTGAAAGAGATGTGAATTGAAAGGCTGTTGTGCTGTGGAACACTAAGTAGATTACACCTCCCACTATGCCCAAAAGCACTGGTGTCAACATTAAACCAACTTTTTTTCTTTTTCTTTCTTTAAGTGTATCTACAGTTAACTGTAAAAAACTCCTGCAATCAATCCCAAGAAGGATTTCCCTCTTAACTGGTGGCACCTCCCTGGTAGACGCTCTGAGCATCTCACTTCTCCGTAGGGATGCAGAAGCACGGCTGTGTCAACCCGATTCCAATCCTATCACTAACACCACATGATGTTTAAATAAATGGGGGATTAGCTGTGGGATTCAGAAGGAGATTGTGTGTTTTGGTGGTGCTTGACATGCTGACAAGCAGGTGAAAAAATGTTGCCCTGTAAACAGACATAGCTGCTGATACAGATATGCGTTATGGAAAGGTATTAATCACTGGAAACCCTGAGATACCTAACAAAGATGGATTTCAATAAAAACAGAGTTGTTAAACTAATCCATCCTCTCTTCATGGGCCCAGGCTGAAAGACAGATGTTATATATTTACTTCTGGTGATCTCCATGATTAACAAAGCCACGAGCAAGTAGCATTTATGGTACCACCATGTTTCTTTTAACTATCAGGAAAAATTGCCCATGGTCAAGACCCTCTCACTGAAGTACCAGTTTAGCATCACTGACACAGGCAGAGAGGTATTCCCTCCCTTCTGTTTTGGAATGGATATTTTTCCTGACTGTGAAAAATGGATAGACCACATTCTTCAATATTTACTGGACTTATCAGAGATCAAAATGACCAACCCTTCTTTTCTTCTCTACATCAGAGACCAACTACTACAAACCATGCCTGCCAGCTGGTCATACTGCTGTAAAACTCAGTGCTGGAAGGGGCTTCTTTCCAAGCAGCTTCCTGACCTTCAGTGAGGCTTCACCTCGTTTCTCCCGATGACCTCTGGGTGCTGAGCTCCATTGCAGAAGCAAGGCTTGGGGAGCCATCAAGGGCTGGACAAGCCTCCAGCTCTCCATAGCACGAGGGCCATCTTGGCGAAAGGTGATGTTACAAACATAATGTCTGCCTTTGCAGATGAATTATCTTAAATAATGTGAGGCTGCCACCGGTTCGCATACGTCTCCTGCTGTTGGAGGAAGCTGGGGGCACGAAGGGAGCAGAGTTTGCAGCGAATCAGTCAACTCAAAAGCCAGATTTGGTCCCGGAGAGAAATCCTTATCCCCTCAAAAATTTAAACTAAGGGAGCCCAAGAAAAAAAAAACAACCAACCAAAAAAGTCGGCTTGTTTTGATCATTCACTTTGCTTAGCCTGACAAGCATTGTAGAAAGTGGTACAGCAGAGTACGTTTTAGATAAGGAATAAATCCCATTCCCAGCCATTGCTGGGGCTGTTGAGCCCTTCAGTTTTTTTGACATATTATGGGAAACTTCCACAATACAGAAAACTGCAGTGAAGTAAGAGGTTGGCTTGAACATTAAGGACCCACTTAGTCTATAACAGTGCAGAGATGCTCACACTGTCTACCATGGCAAGATCATTCATCTACCCACCTTGGTAGACCTCTTCCCTCCTTCATCAACTGTGAGGTGCAGAGCTGGTCCCTCAAAACTTTGTCTTTCCCTTCCACTCTGAATATTCTTGTCATACAGCATAGGAAGATAAAATGAGCTGGTGCCTTTGCTACAATAGTATAAGAAAACTATCATCTCATTGTTTGATGTTGTAAAAGAAAGGTCAAGTACCTGAACTCCTGTTTTCCCATCTTGAGATGCCATTCATACTCATAAGAAAATTTTCATAAAAGAAAGGTAATTATCTGTGAGTGCTCTGGTTTAGTGTGGATTCATCTGTCCTACTACATCAGATAAAGGTGAAGGCAGCTCACTATCACACACACACTCAGGTGCAGTAGTTTGCATCTCTCAAACATTTTTGGTTCCAAGAAATGAAAGCAAATAAGAGCAGAAAATTTGGAATCACTTAGCATTTAAAAAATAAGATAGTACAAGACAGCTTTGCACCACCCAAGCAAATGACATGGCATATTTTCACCTGCTTAAATTGCTATCACCAATGAGGCTTTTTTCTCTTTTGAAACCAGAGAAGAACCTGTGGTGTAACCACCTCCTTGGGGCTTGAGGAGCAAAGAGTTACACCAGCAGGCAAGCAGCCGGGCTGGTTACTGAGTAGAGGTTTGGCTAACAGTCAGCTCAGGAGTAGTGGGCTGTGGTAGGGCATCATGGGCATCTGCTCACCCACGAGCCACCAATTTTGGAGGATAAAGAGCCACTTTTCAGCCCTTGAGTGCTCTTTAAGTGCTGCTTCTTTTTGCTTTGAAAAAGAAGTGGCTTTTACTTACATCTCTAAATTCCTTTAAACGCAAAATTTAATTTTGCAACAGGGAGTCTGTTGCAACTACTCCCTGTTGCACAGTACCACGACTCGACACCACAAACCACTTTAGTCCAAGACCCGGAGACCGCCGGGGATGCCGCCGGTGCCGCCTCCTCCCGCTCCGACTGCCCTCCGCATCTTCCTCCTGCAGTACAACAGTGCCCTCTCACGGCGCCTCTGCTGCCGAAATACAACATTCACGGGTGGCACACATACAACCACCGGCCTAAAATGCTGGAATTTTACCCCCTGTAGCTCTACCATAGCTGGGGCGGGGGGAGCGCCCCACTTTACAGGTACGTAGGCAGCTGGGTCCCCAGGCGGCGGGCGAGATATATGGGTTTCATTCCTGTTCCACAGTTGCTCGTCACTGGTAGTAGGGGAGGGGGATAAAACCAAAGACAGAGCTGAGTGAACTGAGCCTCTTCCCCAGGTTTATGCAAAACACAAGTGCAGAAGAGCACGTCACCACGTTGGCTGCTGCCGACACATGTTCTCCTTGCTTTGATGTTGCCACGCAAACGGAAGAGACAAGTTGTCCATCTTAACATGGAAAAACTACCCCTGGTAACATCAAGGCAGTGCTAAGCCCAGGTAAAGGTGATGTTTGCCCAGAGAAGGTGTCCTCAATAAGTGACAAAAAAGCAGGATTTGCTGCTGCAAAGGTCTGGGAAAGCTGAGCTAGGTGCTGCCCCAGGGCCCTGAAGGACAGCTCAGAGTGTGTGGGCAGTGGACATAGCTGGTATGGAGGGGAAAAAAATGCAAAAAGTTCTTCCTGCCCATTCACCCTGGTGCCAAGAACGGGTAAGAGGCCCCTATGGCACTGTTCATCCTGCTCGTCCCATACAGCCTCTCCCCCACACCAGCTGTGGGGTCCAAACACTACTTTGGCCATGCCACGGAGGGCTGGGAGGTTGCTCTTCTGCCCAGTCTCATCCCCAACAGCTCACGCACAATACTTTGGCCCAAGCATATGGATTGTGCCCATACCACACGGTGGAGTTTCAGTTTACATGTGCTGGAAATCAAATGCTTGCATCCCCAGCAGCGCTTCAGCACCTGTCCTGCACCTTCCCTCTGTATACGCAGTTCCTGGATTCACTTTTCAAGCAAATAACTGCCTGGGCACTTCAGGCACTTTTATCAAAATAAAAAAAACTAAAAGTGTAAGGTGCTATTAGAAATTGCCATCTCTGTTGCACAGCTCAGCCTCCTGGGCTGGAAATATGAGGCAGGTAGGAGTGTGAGCACTTAAATGTTGACAGCCTAGCAGTAAGCCATCTGCAGTGATGTTTCAGTCTCCTCACTTCAGATTTTTCCTGATCTGCAAGACTCACTGCAAAACTTTGAGCCTTAAATACACTTTCTGTTCATAGACTCACAGCCTCCAACTCCACAGTGCTCTGCTCATCAGTCACCATTGCTGCCCTTCTCCACAGTGGTTCTGACTGGATGGTGCTTAAACCATGATCTCCACGGAGCATCACCAGTGAGGTGAGGACCAAGGTCCACCAGAGCAGGAAAAATAACTGGCAGAGTTTTGTTGAGAAACTGAGCTTTCCTGGAGTTATTCTCAATAAGAAAATAAATGACAAGTGAAAGAGTCAAAAGGTTTCTGCACAGGTTGGAGCTTTGATTAGCTGTAATGCATTACTGTGTGATGTGCTGGCAATGGAAAGTAAATAGATTATGGACTAAACTATGTACAATAAATAGTCCATTACTGAATATATACTTCGCAAATTTGTCACTGACATGAACCGATGATGTAGTCTCAAGCCAAGCTTGAAACAGTTTTACAAATGTAACCGATGTGATCTCTGCCGGCTGCCAAGTCAGAGAATCACAGAGTGGTTTGGGTTGGAAAGGATGTTAAAGATCATCTAGTTCCAACCCTCACTCTTGTTTCTTCCAATAAAATTTATTTTGCAGGTGCAATTATTCAGTGGCTGGGGTTAAGCCAATGCTCTGAAGGATGAAGGTAAGGTAATTGACTGTATTCATCTTAATATTTCTTCTGCAATGTTCTTGAATCATAAAAACGAGATAAAATGTTATTGCAGGAGGTCAATAATTAATACGGTATCAGCCAAAGGTAAAGAACTTCTAAAAGCATGCGGATGCTACGCCAAGAGTGGGACTGTTGGGAAGACCCAGGTTAGATACCAGCGTCATGCATGTCAAGGTTAATAATAGGTGATTTCATCATCTCTACCAAAACGTGCCACACTTGTCTGGCTGCCAATGTAATTCCAAGCACAGCAGGGTTTCCTCTTCTCTTTGGGGCTGGAAAGAAGCCAGCCTTTCTCCTCCTCTTCACTCTATCCTCTCCCCTGGGTGTGATCTGCAGCCCATAGGTCCTGCTAATGAGAGGACTCACAAGCCCAGTGGGAATATGGGCACTACCTTTGGGCTGGGATGCCGTTGGTCTGAGACAAACCTGGTCATCCTTACAGCAGGACTTCAGAGGATTTGTTTTCACCAAATTCCCTTTTGCCATTAAGAACAGAGGTTTGAAGAGCAGCATCCCAAGGGATGTTTCATCTGCTAGCCCCTGGTGATATGCAGGCACTGCAGCACCCTCAAACAAGTCCCCCTCCTTAGCTAATCTGCCTCAAATCACCCCTCAGGCTGAATTTAGCTGCCTGCCCTGATGCTTACCTTCTGTGGTTGATATTGCCCTTTGCCCCCTGCGTAAACCTGCAGACCTGAGGTCTCATGGCTCTCAGACTAATTACAGAGTGACGAGGGATTGCATCCCAATCAAGAGGTTCAGAGAAAAGTGCCAGTGCTGAGCTCTACCGGGGCCAGCAAAACAAATGTCAGCACAGAGAAATACAGATGGCGTGATAAAGAATGCTTGGAGGGTCAGGTAAAAAAAATCTACACGTGCAATCTCTGCATTCATCATATGCATCCTATGTCTCTCTATGTAGTGCCGAGTTGGATCTAAAGAAAAAAATTTTTTTGCTAGTCTTGGAGAAAATTGCAGATTTCCACAATAGATTCAGGTCAGAAAAGGATTTTTTTTCTGCAAACCATAAGGTTTTCTCAGCAAAGATCTCAACCCAGCCCGTCCCTGTGACAGCAGGGAAGGGGGCTGGCGTAGATGACAATGCTGGTCCTTCCACTCTAGCAGGGGAAGTTTGCCACACCCCTGGGAGATTTTCTGCAGGGAAAGGGAGGTTTGGAAATGCTTTAGAAATACAAAAAGGGATTGCAGCATACAATCCCTGCATTTAGTGAAAGTAGCTCCTCAACTTATTCTCCTTGCCTACTGTTTGTAAAATTCTTGGCGTTCCCAGTGTTGTCTTTTTCCAGTAGCTCCATTCAAAACCCATAAAATGCTCAGAGCCATTTCTAAACTGAGAGACACCAGATCACGCTGTCTAATTGAAGCCAGTAAAGTGCTGTGCTCCAAGGCTTCCTCGTCAGCTTCTCTCCTGGCAGACAAATCTCAGTCTCCAGCTAACTCAGAAAAAGGTCAGCCAAGCCATCAAACATTTCAAAGCTCAATTAAGACCCCAGATGAGAGAAGTTAAAGTTTAATGCTGAAACTTCACTGCCAGTTGCTGCTCACCTATTACAAGGGCCACTTGATATACGATCAGCAGAACCGCTGCATGTGTCAGAAACCTGTCTCTGCTGAGGGGTATTAGGAATTTTTTTGGTGAGGCAAACAACCTTGCTAAACTAATATAACTGCTGGTATTCAAAAAAAAAAGCACACACAAACAAAAGCATGATTCAGGCTGTAGCTGAGAGTAGTTAGATAGAAGCTGCTCTGAGTCTGAAGCAGTTGATATGCTTTGATGGCCTTAAAACAACTCAGCTGTCATACAGGTGTGGTTGTGCAGAAAAAGTCAGAAATAAACTCCCCATCCCAGCAATACAGCATTTAAGGATAAATCAAAGATGCAAGGGAAAAAAACGTCCACAAAAATAGTCTAATTCAAAAATATCAAGTAATTTCTTTCCAAAAAAGCTGAAATTTTATGCAAGTAATCCTATTTCTCTGCCTTATGGATTCTTCACTGCAACGTCCTATACTTAAGGCTGAAACAAAAAGCAGCACAAAGTCAAAACCAAAGAATGTTCAAGTGAAGCATTTCAACATCGAAATGAGTGGGTAAAAAGTAGATATTTCATGTTTGATATTCGTCTGTCCACCGACGATTACAACCGATGCATTTCTCCCTTATGTTTTATTTGAAAAAACCTCATGTTTTCCAACAGCAAAAGGTTTGGTGGGAAATTCTCTTCACTGCCCTCCTACCCATGCATGGCTAGACTTAATTTCAGAGGAGAAGGAGAGGTTGCAGCAGCACATGGTGCTCTGCGCTGCGTCCTCTCCAAGTCTTTGTGGGGAATGAGGAAGGGTGAAGTAAAGGATCAAGGGAGACTTCAAGTTAGAGACCATCAGCCTGATAGCCGAGGGACAAACTCAGCTTCAGACTCTTCTTCTATCTAAAGAAATGACATTAAAAAATAAAACAAAAAATCACAGGCAACCATAACAAAAAAACCACAAGAGAATCAACAGTGAAGCTAAAAGCAAATCTGAGATTTACTGACACTATTTCTATTGAAGAAAAATTGGAAGAACACTGTTAAAGACAAGTGAGTTTGGCTCCTTTTCTGTCAAGAGAAAAATATTACTAATTTATTTCATGTTCTCACTTATATATTACAAAAATATCTTGGCTCAAATGCCACCTAGACACATTAGCTATCTACTTCCATTACATTCATCTTCATTTTTGGTACAGGTTATGAATGTATAATTTAAATCATAACGTAAAGGTTTCTCCAGGGTAGCAAGAGGTGACCTTATAAGACATTACACCACAGTTTATAATACTAGTGGAATAATTTTGCATCCAGGGTTACAAGAAAATTCTTGATAAAGAAAGAAGTTACAGGAA
The DNA here is from genome assembly GCF_000703405.1 of Apaloderma vittatum. Lineage (NCBI taxonomy): Eukaryota > Metazoa > Chordata > Aves > Trogoniformes > Trogonidae > Apaloderma > Apaloderma vittatum. The sequence continues at coordinate 38,435 of NW_009713452.1, read as the reverse complement.
ATAATTACTTCTCTGTTCACTATAGTTTAATAACTCCGATATGATTTCAGCTCTCCTAAAAGACAGGCTGGCATAGAAAATGTCTTTAATTTCTATATTTTAGTGGTCAGAATGAAACAAAAGTAACTAGACTGTGTTCACTATTTTATTCCGCCAGTAAGAGATGGAAAATAAATACAAAATGGGTTGTTTGTGGCAGACCAAAAGAAATCCTTACTCCTGAGCTCAGATCGCAGTAATCAAATCCCATCAACCTGTCTGCTGGCTAATCCCATAAATATAGTTATTCAGACTGGAAACTTCAAATGACACATAATAGCAGAAATAGGAAGATAAACGTAAGATATACTTAATGGGTTACATAAAAAAAAACAAACCCAAGTGAGAAATGCCCTATAATCATTCCAGGCCACTGAGTTGATTTCTTAACTGATTTTAAAGACTCAGATACTTTCTCTAGACAAATAATTATAGACAATTCTCTGTATATATACTTCTTTTTTAATAGCCCAGTCAACGTGGCTCCCAGCCCATGCCATAGGCTGGCCTTCCTCCCTGCTCCTTTCCACTCACCAGCACAGTATAACATGAGCAAGGCAAGGGACTTCTGTCACTTTGCATCTGGGAATTCTGGTAAAGCTATTTTAGGAGAGCATCTACACAAAAGCAATTTCAATTCATTCGTGATTGTACCTGGAAACACCAGAGTCCCCTGTAGAAATAACTTGTGAGCTAATATTCGCCTTGCTGGTTCCTGCCCCTGGAAACACTTGACAAATTTTTTTTTTTGTTTGCTTGGTTGAGTTTTTTTTTCTGTTTGCTTTTAAAGATGTTAAGTTAGTATATTATCAGCCTGAATGTGAATTTCAAATGCTCTTCTATGATCTGGGGTCTTGCAGGGGCAGAAGTTGTGTTTTTATGCAGTTTTGCTACTGAAGCCTAACCTACAAAAATAACCTTGCAGAGTCCACTACATTTTTGCCCTCCTTAGTTGGCTTAATTATGCATGTCTGCACTATTCGACTTGCAGCACGACTGAAAATGTCATTAAGCATAAAAATATGGGGAAGGGGTAAGGGCATGAGGGGACAGTGGTACCAAAGCAAACCAGGGCTTGGTTTTGCTATTTTCACAATGGCTTGAAATTACTATATAATGAATAAATATTTAAAATCAAAAATCAAACCCCAACTCAGGTTAAATTTCAAAATTAAAATAAAATACCAGTTAAAAATCAGTAAGCAGCCTCAGTTTAAAAAGGTATCTGCCAAAAAACTCGTGGTGCCTAAGCACTGGACAAGTTCAATGTGCTGCGGATTACAGTGAGAGAGAGAGAGCGTGGCGGGGAGGCACTGGCTCTCCAGGAAAAGGCAAACTCATACCCATTGCAGAGAGAACCTGAGATCCTGCCTGTGAGCTCCCTCTTGCTTTTAAGTGTCTCAACAAGACTCTCCTGGTCAGAGCAATAAAATGAGAAAGGTAAAGAAAAACAAAAGAAAAGAAGCAGCAGCTTAAGAAACAGGAAAGGAAGATATTTTAGCGTTGGCCTGGAAAGAAAAACATTTTAAGTAGAGTTTGCACAGGCTTCTGCATTTGTAGGGGGAAAAACGATCAGATCTAGGTGTATAATTTTAAGGGGTTGGGTTCTTTTCCTGTTTGCTTTTGTTCTATTTTTTAAAGATCATCTTAAGGAATGAGCCTGGGGAGAGAAGTCCTGCTGCCAGGATTGCTAATTCCTGAAAGTTTTGGTCTCTTGCACTGTGGACCTTTAAAATTCTTTGGAAGCACTTGCTGGAAATCCTCATACAACTGACTTCAGCCCATTGATCCAACGTGGCCAGGTCCCTCTGTAGAGTTCTCCTTCTCTCCAGCAGATCAACACTGCCACCCAACTTGGTATCCTTGCAAACTTACTGAGGGTGCATTCAGTCCCCTCATCCAGATCTGTAACTCTCTGTCATCTGGATCAAAGAGGGCACTGGAACTTACGAAATAAAAAAAAAAAATCCAACTTTTTTTCCCCCTTTATATGCTCTACTGAAATGTGCTACATTACTAAACGTTAACATGAGGAATTTCAGAGGTAAAATATCCTCAAAACAGTAAGAGATAACACACAAGTTTGTTTTTCCTGTCGTTTGAGCACCCCCACTCCAGCATCCCAGTACAACCAGCTCCCATTGGACAGACACCTTCATCTCCTGTCTCACCAGCCACCCGCCAGCTACATGTTGTGATATCGAGCACCCAAACCAAGAGCTTTCTTCCACTGATCCAGAGCTAAACGATTATCTTAATACGATATCCATAACATACATCAGTCTGGATATTCTCAGACACTCCACACCCAGCCGAGGAGGCCCATGTGGGTGTATGTTTAGGTGCTTTGCTTTTAGGCACTAGATGTCAGTGTTTTACCTTCTCTTACAGACATTTCCAGTCACAGCAAATGAAAAGTTATCAATAAAAGATTAAATAACAAAGTAAAGCATCTTCAGTACCAAGGCCCCATCGAAACAGCAGCAAACCTCTCCTCTTCTCAGGTGGTTGAGAGATTTTCAAACGCAAGCAGGACTTTCCCCTCCCCCCAGTTTGATTCTGCACAGAAATAATAGTTTAAGAGGAGGCAAGTCAAACAGCTTCATGACACAAGAAGTATCTGCCAATATTATTGAAAATTAAAAAAAATTTTTTAAAAATTAAAAATGCCTGTCTTTGCTAAGAGCAGCTTAAACTGCTTAACAGACATAGCCAAGAATTTTTAATATAAAGAAAGAAATATACTCATTTCTTTGTAACCTTTTTGCTATGTTGTATGACATTCATCAAGGTTTTGACTTGGAAAAAGAAATCAGATTTTTTTTTAGCTATATAAAGAAGCAATTTTACTAAGATCTCAAACTGGTTTTAAATTTAAGTGACAAAATTAGTTTAAACACACTGACATGAACTGAAGCTGGTATCTTCAACTTTTGATTCATGCAACTGCACAGTGACCTTTCATTTAAATTTGAATTAGAAAAAAAATAATTTCTCAGATCAAGTCATTAAGAAAAAATTCACCCAGGTATATTGCATCTCATCATCATCTCAATATTAAATTACCAATATGTTACATGGTTTAAAATAGTCCCCTTCTCCTTGTGCACACACTGGTCTGTTTGTGCAACGCACTTCTTTTAAAAGAATTCGGATTTGAAAAATTTGGGAGACGGAAGGAGAATAGCCCATAAATAAGCCTTTTGCTTCTATCCCAATGCAAATGAAACTACTCCAGTATTACCAAACTTGCACTGTTAACACAAAACCTAATTAATTGTTATATTATTTAATTAATACATTAGTATACCTGCTACCCTGCCTCCTACATGCTTGGTAGCCATTCCCACTTTCACTTGGCTAAAGAAGTGTTCAAGGCCAGGTTGGACGGGGCTTTGAGCAACCTGGTCTAGAGGCAGGTGTCCCTGCCCATGGCAGGAGGGCTGGAACTTGGATCTTTAAGCTCCTTTCCAACTCAAACCATTCCCTTATTTATAGCGGCAACAGACAGGAGAGGGACTGCATTAACCCTGCTGTCTGCCTGCCCAGAGCTATGGCCTTAGCCTGCATACACATGTGGTGAAAGGAAACAAGATCTTAAGTTTTATGGAAGTTCAGGCAGGATTTTGAAGCTAGATGTGAGCTTCTGTTCAGGGACAAAACACAACCCTGAACAACCATGAGCCATGCAGAGCTAGGATGTGCATCTACCAAGACCCTGACCCTTACGGCAAGGACATCACAGTGACCTTCACAGCCACGTGCTTTCCACTAAGCACATTGCTGTTCACCACTAGCAGTATGGCTGCATATACTTTGATTATGTTTAAGTCTAAAGCTGAAAAAAAACTTATTAAAATGAAGTTGTTGGCTACTGATGAACACTCACTGTGAGGTTACTACTTAATTACAGTTTCCTTGCAGCTCAGCCCACGTGGGGTTGTCTTACACCGCTTAAAATTATTTCCTTCTGAAATAACATTTTTCAGACCTTGAAGAGGAGTATTTCTGAAACAAAGGTTGTAACAAACTGCCATGCAGACTATTGGCTTGACTGGGTCTGGAGTTCAACACAAATACAGTTTAAATTAACCCATGCAACCTTCTGAGACACCAAGAGCTGCAGGAATTGACAGATCTCCTTGCTCTCCAGGTGTCTCTGATGTATCACCTTTCTGCTCCTCTCCCCAGATCCTTGTTTCCCCCAGTCTTCCCCCAGCCCAACACAGGGCTGAAGGAGAGTAACCTCTCTTTGACTGTCAAAGGTGCTCCATGATGGACAACTGCAACAGATGGTAATTTACTGTTCAGAGTACTCATATTTTAGGAATAAAAGAAGTAGATAATTATCAAACACAAAATATGAAAGATGAATCCCACCTGCAAGTTTTAAAGGAAGGTTTTGTGTTATCTTTCGTCTATCAGTATGCATATGCTCTATCTCACCTTGCGTGTGTTGACTGAATGAGAAATTATGAGCCATCAAGTAGATGTGACAAAATAAGTAATTCCCCTCCTTCCCCCTCCCCAGGCTACCTAGGCATCAAGATCACTTTGGAATTTCAAGAATGTGGTGCTAGTTGTAGTCAATGGCAGCCTATGGGCCTCAGGTGAAAGGTAGGGGTGTACCTTAGTTGCAAAAAAATCAGTGTTAATCTTGTGATGTTACTACTCATAAATGAAGTGTTGCAAAAGTCATATAGATTCCAAGCAATTACAGAAAATTGTAGAACTTGACTGAAAGGGCAGGGATGCACTCATATTTGGAATTAAATCTGAGGCTAAGCTGCCCTCTAGAACAACATTATCAAGGACCTTTGCACTTCAGATACAGCCAAACACAATGTTGCATTTATGGCTTGTTTTTTAGACAAAGCCTGGGGAAAAGAGAAAAAAAATTAAATATCCAATTTTCTGGTCTACTTCCCCAAAAATAAGAAAAAAACCAACAAAACCAGAATGAAACTATCAGTAACCACCTAAGCATCCATCCCGTATCAAACACTGAATTAGTGTTCCTTCAGCCTGATGAATACGGGTGTTGAATTAGAGTGGTATGAACAAGTCAAAGCAAATCTAATCACTCTGGGCTACATTATATCCCAACACATGCTGAGGGATATTGGCATCTGTTACTCATGCTTAGCAGAGCAGGTTTTCAGGGAGGAAAACGTATGCCGGGCAGATCCCGGATCAGCAGGATAGGGCATAAACATAGAAACAAACACTGCTTCCCTTTTTAACATGGAGCACCAATTTTGATTTAAAAAGCTTTTGACACAGTAAAGTAATTTCTCCAAAGAAGTAGACAGAAGGCACGCTGGCTTGGGGCTTTTGGAGCCTGATATCCCCATTCTCACAGCAGGTGAACTCTCCCAGCTACCTTTTGTTCTTTGCTTTAACAATGGCTCAAAGGGTCACTGTTAATACTGGTTTGAAGGAAAGATAATATCAATTGACATTTCAACCGTTGTATTGGCTGGAAGCAATAAATCAAACAATCAACCATAAACCAACCTTATATCCTGGGACAAAATATCAATTTGTTTGGGTGAAATCCAGTCTCCTTTGAAAAGGCAAGTGAGTTTACTGGGAGAAAAAGGAAAGCCAACAAACAGATGCTGCAAGAGTTTAACAATCCACAATGAGCTTATTTTTAGACTGTGTCAGGAACTACTTGTCAGCACCCAGCGTGTGGTTTGTTACAGCCGCAGCTCCCACCGACATCAGAAGATGCGTGATCAGAACCAAGTGTTGCTGAGGGAAAACCGTGACTGTGTCAGCCTTTCACTTTTTGAAGCAAGGCACTCAGACCTCTGAAGTCTTACTCATGAGCCACCAGCCACGCACCTTTGGTTTTGCAACCACTACTACAACCAATGCAGTACTACAGGCTACTCACTCATCATAAGCTTTTCCTTACAGTCAGGCTAGTTTGAACAGGATAAAATTGATCAAGAACTCTCAGCCATCCCACTGCTGTCTAAAGATGTTGTTCATGAGAAGGCATCCTAGTTTGGAGACCACTAAGGCACAGATGAAACACAAGCTGGTGAGCCCTCCATATCAGAGGCAGGTAGAAATCAGTGCTGCATCGTGCAACTCAGGTTGTGCTGGTGTAAAAATACATGTAGATCAGCCTTAAGGTTTTACTCCCTCTTTTTGAAGCGGTGCTCGCAATTCAGTTAAAGTCTCTGACAAATGGAAACTACTTGCATTCTCACCTGGTCCCCAGGAAATCAGTAAAGGTTTTGTCATTGATTTCAATGCCAGAACAATTACTGTGAGACTCAAGGGGCTGGTTAAGCAATGGGTTCTTGATCATTTCATATAAAGCCATTAACAGCTGTAATTTCAGCCAGCTACCACATATTGAAAAGTGTTTTATGTCCATATTTTAACTTTAAAGGTTCTCCCCCTTCCTATCACATTCAACAACACCTGACTTTAGGGCAGTACTTTAGAAGATGGGAGACTTTTCAAGACCAAGCTAAAAGCCAGTATTTGCATTGTTTTGACTTCATATTCAGACACAAATTGACTATAAGGGTCTAAAATTTTGTTGTCGATCAGACTGGGTGAGCTGGGGAAATTTCTGTTCATTATTTTATCACTCATGCTACTGAACCTTAAAATACTCAGGTAATCACATTTGAAGACTCCTTGGACATAGACAATTTTACTCTGAAGCAATTGTGGGTTTGGACAAGGTTTCAGCCATCTGAATGGGACAAAATGATGATGCAGACACAAAAGTCTGTTCAATATTCACAGTGACATCGTTGTTCTATTCTCACATCTGTATGTCCAGAGCAGCCTGGGAGCCCAGCTACCAAGCTTTCCTCCCTGGGAAGAATTAAAACCAGACTCTTAGAGCACCATATTGTCACTCATCAATTTGCTGCCAACTACCCCTTGTCAGCTCTAAGAAAGACATGTAGTTTCTCATTTCCCCCTGTCTTAAACACTAATGATTTCAGAGACAAAATTCAGCATTTTCAGGGTTCCCTATCTGGATCTACAACTCTTCTGCTAAGCAGGGAAAACGTTCCCCAACCTGCTACAGAGGCACCACAAAGCATGTGTGGCAAACCTGTTCTGTGGCCACTACCCCCTGCAGAAACCCTACATGCTTTGATAAAAATGCTTTCTGCTGGGTAGTCTTCCAAATGCCCTGGCCACCAAGAGCAATAAAGAGGAAAAAGACATTCTAAGAAAAAAAACAGGTGAGCTTTACTAGGGAAAAGTCTTTAGTCCCTTTTGGTGCCCTGGACAAATAATCTGTTAAGAGTCCTCGCAGTCCTACAGCGAAGGCAAATGTTTTTGCGTTTGTTGCGTGGGCAACCCTGACAGGGTTTCATCAGTCGTGGCACACTGTGTGTGAACTGTGATTAACTTTAAAGAAAACACAATGGATAGTTTTATACCCTATTAAAGTAATAATTTCTTTTTGCATTCCTGTAGTGGGGCAATATTCTCATGCCCGCTCAGCTTTCCACAGCCTCATACCCATTAGTGTAAAGCAGTATTACTTAAATACAAACATTCTCCTTGTCAAAGCAATGACTAAGAAACTTCAAATCTTGTCTCTTCAAATGCCATAAGGGGCCCATTAAGTTATCTAAACACTTCCAGAAAGCAATGCAACACAAATCACAGTGTTACGAACAGGCACTCAATGTGCTCTTCTCCATGAACTCCCAGTCCCATCAGAACCGCACTGCAGTGTCTCTAGAAGATCCGATGTGGACTTGTTTCCCCCAGCAGCATCAAGCCACAACATTCTATTTCTGCCCGCCTTTGAGTATGACAAAAAATAGAAGCGAAACCCAATATCCCCATAGCATAAGAAGGACCTTGTACCAGGTAAGGAGATGTTTCCTCTTCCATAGCTGCACCTTCTGAGCAAGCTTCTGGGAAAATCCAGGTCCACGTTAGCTCATCCTCCTCTGCTGCAGGTACCCCATGGGTGGGCAATGTGTTAAAATGTGAAGGACCCATGTTGCAGAGAGTACTTCCTTTTAGTTTTGAGGATCATATACAGAAAGCCTTAGATTTCAGCCAAGAAAAGATATATAGCCAGGTCAGCCAGCTTAGAACGTACACAGAAAACCAAGACAGAACAAATAGGCCCACCTTCTTTTACCCACACTTAGTTGGTAATTAGGTAATTTCCAAAGCACTTTCACCTGCAACCAGCTCCCATTCAGAAGTCGTGGTCTTTCCTCCTCTTCTTCTACCAGAGAAGGTCTCTCATCATCTTAGAATCCCAGATTCATTTAGGCTGGAAAAGACCCTTGAGATCTTTGAGTCCAGTGACCAACCTAACAGTACCAAGTCACCACAAAAACATGTCCCTAAGTTTCCACATCTACACACCTCGTGTCATGGCAGGACAGTAAGGGCTATGTGAAGTCTTCTGAAGCCAGGAACACATACTACTGGGGCTTTCATGGCCTCCTTGCCTTTCTCTGGGGAGAATGGCACTCCAGGAAATCTTATGAGGCAGAGAATGTACCTCTGGGAGAGTAAGAAGAAAAAGGCTGTTCAAAACAGAAGACAAAAAGGAGAAACCTTTGAGAACATCATTCACTGAAATAGAGGAGTTGATTAGCTGCAAACTCAACTTCTTCAGCATAAAAAGTTCCAGTGGAAAGGCTGTCAACCCTGCTTTGGGCTTCAAGAAACTCTCTACAAGTTCTGCAGAAGCACTCTTGGCAGGAGAGCATGTGGTTTATCTAAATGCCTTGAAAGGGAAGGCAGCTGCAAACTATTCAAGCCACATAAGCAGCTCTTAGCATCGTTGGTGGGCAGCCAGGAGTGCCTCTCCAGCAGGTAACTGTACCTGAGAAATGTCTCAAGACTCCCAGGAAAGCGCCATGGCAGTTTAGGGTCTCGGTCCCAGGAAAATTAATCCATCCATTTTGTTTGCCAGAACCATGCACAGTGAAGGCTGTTTCCCATAAATCTTGTGTGTTGCTACTGAGTCAGCTGATGTCATCAGACATCACCAGCCTTTGCTCCTGAGCACATGCTGGGACCCAAACTCAGTCATGCTCTTCACTCAGCTCCCTTGGAAAATGCTTAAGGGAGTGAGGTGTCTAAAATGGGTTTAAAGCTTCTCCCACAGTTGCCCCTTTCACTTTGGACAAACAGCTGAAAACATGTTTCTGAGCATGTTTATAAGAACAGATATCACGTGTCCCGAGAGCAGAAATGATTCCTAAGGTTTCCTATTAAATAATGACGGCAAACAGCTTCCATATCAAAAGGCACACACCAGTTTTTTGCTACTTCACACCAAACTTTTTTTTTGGTGGCCTTGTGTAGATCAGCATGTTATTAAAGTGTGTATTTACAGACTTGGGAACCTTATCATGTGTTTTGTCTTGTCATTTGTCATTGAGCTGTTTTTTAGTTGAAAATATTAATCAAAAAATGCTCCCTCACTGTAGGCATATAGTTTTACACATGAATAGCAAGTACTTTAATGCCTAAAAGTTGTTTCAAGTCTCCTTTTCATTTCCAAAGGCGATTTTCTAGTTCTTTGGAATCATAAAAATGAAATTAGGAAGATCTCCTTTCTTAAAAGTTTTTAGTGAAAAACTGTTCCTGGTATGATAGATGGATCAGTCATGCTAGCAGAGCAGTGACGAAGTGCAGACCTTTTGCTGTCCTGGGCTCCCTGTGGTCACTGCACCCTGCTGGCATCTCCTTCCCCTTCTCCTGCTTCTCCAGTACCACAACATGCTGGGGATGAGCTACTGTCATCTCCTGTCCACACCCCACCACCACGCCTGGGCCGCTCTAGTTCTTCTTGTTCGAAAGCTTTTGTTTGCCCTTCCAAGTTGTATTTCCCTCCCTCTGAGAAGATAAGCGGGTAATCTTGCTTGTCCTACCAATTTGTGTTCAACCAGAATGTCACACCTGAAACCTGACAGTCAAATTGAAAATTGTCCTCCTCCCACTCCCGAAGTAAATGTGAAACTGAGCTGGCTTGTAGCACAGTTGTGAAATGCTTTGGGAAGAACTTCCAGGTGCAGAGAGAGCAACCGGCAATGTAATTCTCCTTTGCGAGCCCCTCCCTCCATCTGAAGTGGATAACCTATCTTGTCAGAGTGTGGGGACAAACATTTTTCCCCCAAAGTGCCCGTAACAAATATGGACCTGCTGGCAAGCACCATATAAATGACTGTTATAGGAGGATCCCATACATCCTTTGTAATAGAAGCTCTCAAAAAGGCTTTGTTTTTTACATCATTTCACACCATCTGACATAAGAGTCATTCCCAGTGCTATTTTTAGTAAACTAATCTGTGTTTGGAGGCAATTTTTCCCCTTGAATATTTCTGGGTGTTTGATGACTGACACAGCCCCCATAAGCTAATAATTTGTCATTTTCACTAGAGAAGGTCACTTATGACCATTTTAGCACCTCCCAGTACTTAACTGTCATGAAGACATTGAAGTTCAGCAAATAAATTGGCATTAAGTTTCCAAGACCAATTATTCCAGACTATTGGTTTCATATGAGGTCACAGGAAAACAACAGTTCCCGCTTGGACTTCAGAGCATGTCAAGGTGCACCAGGAGCCTGTGGAAAACCAGGTTCTCCTGGATCCACTGGAGGTAAAGCCATCTAGTTTACCTCCTAGGGCCCTCATCACACTGCTAGGATTCATGCCTTGAAATATTTTCTCATTTCTTTAAGTACTACAGCTGAAGAAAAGAGATTAATGCAGGAATTCAGCAGTACCTGGTTTATAGCAAGGAAATGGGGCATGGCTGGGATGGGTCCATGTTTGTTCTCTCATTCAAAACACGCTACAGTCTTAGAGGAGGGTTTTTCACTTGACATTACTTGGTGGTCAAAAAGTGCTAGGAAGCTTACCGAAAATGTTTGCCATGATCTCTATAAACATCTGTCCCTCTGGAGCAGAGCTCCTCCAGCAGAGCTCCTCCCCTGGATGCCCCTCCTTTCTCAAGTGTTCAAGGCCAGGCTGGACAAGGCTTTGGGCAAACTGGTCTACAGTAGGAGGTGTCCCTACCCATGGCAGGGGGGGTCAGAACTAGACGATCTTTAAGGTCCCTTTCAACCCAAACCGTTCCATGATTCATTACGTGGCACTTACTCCCAGGAATACAGGGCTTCTGCAAACACGAAGTCTTGTGGTGACTATGAGGAGCTCTCCTCAGGGGAGGTTTGGTACTGCACAAGTTCAGAAGACTGGCAATTACATCGGTTAACGCATGAGAAGTGCAAAGCCCCCCAAGAGCACAATGTTACTTAAGTGACCTGGTCACCTGAAGTCACAGTGTCCCCAGGAGGATTCCAGTACAGAGACACTCCTTCTCTTCCACAGAAACCAGATCCTGTTGCAACCTTGATGCTGGAGGTACTTTTAAGAGCAATCATGAACAGGCAGCATAGTGGAGGAAAAGACAATGATGGAGATTTGTAGAGGAAGGTTCACTTGGGGTGAGCTAATTCCTAATCCAGAGAATTTTTTATGTTGCCATCAAGAGTTTTAGAGCTACTTTGAGATCTATCTAGTCTAGGAGAGACAGAATCCAGATGGAGGATTGAAAAGCACCTGTAGTAAAAATGCGTGAAGCAAAAGGTATGGCTGCTAAGGTGGGTAACAACGGGTGCAGATCTGCTTCATGCCTGGATGGACAGGGATTATAGTAGGTCACACATCCTGGTCTGCTGCATCAGTGTAATTCTGCAGTCAGAGCCCTGGCAGCTGATTTTAAAAAATAATTATTTAAAACCTCTGCAAAGCTCATACCACTGCATTTCAGCGAGTCACAGTAACTGGAAAAAGCTCCTAAATTATAGCTCTGCTACCTTAAAATGATGGCATAGCCCACCTTGATTTAAGGCCCCGTAGTGAGGAAAGAGCTTACCTAAAAGTCATTCGAACACTCACCACTGGAATCTCAATCTTATTTATCCTCTGAGTTTGTCCAGCAATTGAAAGAAATATTCGGGCTATTTCTGAGCATTATTTCACGTGGTGCAAGAGTAATTGGTCCTGTAACTACAATAAGATTACTTATTATCATGGGTCCTGTGTAAAACCTTTATGACGCATGCTATTATCCCTAAAAGATGCCCATTTTACTTCTTATCCTCCACCTAAAACCACAATAATTTTAAAGATACATGTTTAACTTGTATACATATATTTTTCAGGATTTTAATGGGATTTCTCATCATCTGTAAAGTACCATGAAATGTAATATTTTCCCCAGAATAGGCTGTGAAATTTGTCTACCTTATCAGCAATTTGTATAGAACTTGCTTCTTGGATAAGTGTTCAACTTACTGAATGCCTTCCCACATTCAGTCTATCAAATTGGTATGGTAGAAAATACATGGTTAATTATTTTTTTCTTTTTTTTTTTAATTGAATAGTAGTTGTAGCCTCAGAAGTGACATATGACATTTTACTGTACATGGATATGTTTATGTTTAATTGCTGGAGCTTAAGGAAGACTATTATGTTTAATACTCTGCTGGAGTGGTTTTATTGCACTTCATGCACATGTACACAGTTACAAGACATCTAGAAGCCCTGCATATTGCTCAAGCCCCTGAAGCTGTACAAACCAGGGGAAGAAATGGTCCCTGATCAAGGATTTCATGACTGACGCAAAAAAATACAGCCAATGATTGGCACAGAATAATAGTTTTAAGTGGGACAACATCAGTATCCATGACCAAGAGCAACGTCAGAGCATGAGGGACCTATAAACAGGAGGTTTGCCCCACCTGGAAGGTCCCCCAAATGCAAAATACTGGGTTATTTGTAGATTTGGGGCTTATTCTGCTGAAAGAGCAACCTCCAGGAAGAAGAAAAAGAAGAAGAAAAAAGTGTGTTCTGACGATTGCCCCAGACTATAATTTAGTCTTGTATCTGCAAGTTTCAGCTTTTGTTCAAGTACATAATGGTGCAGTGGAATGCTTCCCAGCAGTCCCCCAATACACACTCCTTAATAACAGAGAGATCATTTACTGGAGAGAATGAGCAGATTCTTGCATAAGTCTCTTTTGTATGAGAAGTTTCAAGGATATGAAAGCAGCAATTATCCCCACCTTGGCTAATACAATTAAGAAATTCTGAAGTACTGAGAAAATTCTGGAGCAATTAGACTTTGAAAATCACCTAACTACGAATTGTCATTTGCCAGCAAGCTATAGTTAGATCAAATTAAATCAGAGATGCGGGGAATAATCTGAAATCAGCCAGAGACAGTGGGGAAGGATTTCCACAACTGTTTGTTATGGAGCTGGATCCCAATCCTCTGTCAGCTACTACCCTGAGTTATGGGCACTTGGGAGGTTTTAGGGGACTAATCAGACATTTTTTGCTAACATAGGGAGAAATATTACACTGTTTTACTGATAACTGTGGAACTAATTCTACTCACAGTTCAGAGCAAAAATGCTGCTTAACTTAAATCTTTCATGCTGAACCCGGCTTTTGTGAAAGAGGTAGTCTGGTCCTTGCAATGGGATCAAAATTCAAACAATTTGTCTTTGATACCAGGCAGAAAAAGCCCTTTTAGGATTATTGCAATGTAAATATCATGAGTAAGAAATAAAGCAGTGCTTGGATAAGCACTGCATTGACTTTAAGGCAAAGACATGCACCGCAGAAGAGCACCAGCAAGAGTAGACATTCCGAAAACATGATACTGGAGAGAAGGGTGGAAGATCAGACCTGAAGGTGAGATAATATAAAAATCCTTCTATGACTGCTATTGTCAGGAAAGAAATTACTTCTTCAAGGTGCTCACAAATGGTGGAAGTATTGAGCGGTTTAGGCTTGCATTAAGAAGGAGATTTCTGACAATGAGAAGTAAGAAACACTGTGTGGCTGAGGGTGGTGAGGTGTCTTCTTCAGATGCATTTCTGATAGATGGTTGATGTCACTGATTTTGCCTTAGTAGAGAGACGACCCCTGAGAAGGCTGCGATTTCAGCACCCTATTTCTTGTAACCAGGATACTCTTGGAAGGAGTTTCAGGTGTGGATGAGGCTGTAAGAGCAGCATCTGCATCAGCAAAGCAGAGAAATGTTAAGCTCTAACTTGGACAAAGGTTTGATTCAAACTAGAATACCAGTCCTGACTTACTGCTTTACCTTAGTATTTAACCGTTTTGCTGCCAGAAAGGGAAGGCAACAGAAAGGCATAGGAAAACTAATGTCACATTTGAAGCTGATGCTTTCATGAAGCTGATGCCTCCTGATATTATATTGGGGCTTCTGAAAACAGGATTAAGCAATAGGCTCACCATTTATTTGCCTGAACAGGCATGTTGGCAATAGCTTTGTAAATAATTTTCTAAGCTGCATGTTCATCAAGATAAATTCTCAGAAGCAGAACATGCTGTTAAGACTGAAGAGCATTCAGCAGGTTTAGACTCAATTCCTAATTCTGACAGTCCTCGTGTGCCCCTTGTGCCTTTTGCTGTCCCATAAAGTGGAGTAGTATTGTTACCTCCCCACTGTTGGAACTTTTGCATGAGTGAAAATGTACCTAACTGATGTATTGACAGAAAGGAGAATTTCTGCCTGGCTTGGAGTTTGGAATGTACAACGGCTTTGCTCAACATGTGGGAAAGGCCAAGAGTCTGGTTTAGTTGTACTAATCTAAGGCTGGAAGCGGTGTGTGAGGCAGCAGGATTCAGGGGGATGCACAACGGAGGCTCACCCTGCTGTGAAACACCTCACCCACAGCAACAGCAACCAAAACCCCTTTGTTGCATCAAATGGAAGATAAGAAATCCATGGGAAGAAAAGAAACCCACTCCAATCCAGAGCTGAACTTTCAACAGCTCTTCTGCATTAGGCAACTAAAGACCTCATAAGATTGTGTTCTGAGACACGTACAAAGAGACAAGATCTTACAGGATGCCAGGGCTTTCCTCACCATTGCCAAACACCAGGGCAGAGAACTTCCCTTCCAACCTTCCACGGGGAGGATAAGCTGCCTTAACCTGCCCCTCCATCCCAAAACCCAACACCTGCACAACGCCTCTTAGGTCTCCAACCTTGTTTGTAGTTGATAACCCAACCCTTCCTCTGAAAGGACTGTGGTGGTTCGGCCCTGAATGCAGGCCGGCAGCCCACCAAACCCGTTCTATCACTCCCCATTCTTAGATGGACAGGGAGAATAGAGCAAGAGGCCCATGGGTTAAGATAAGAGCAGTTTAATACAGCAGAAGCAAAGAAAGTACAGAAGCAAAACCAAACAAAGATTTTGCTCTACTTCTA
Source organism: Apaloderma vittatum (assembly GCF_000703405.1). NCBI lineage: Eukaryota > Metazoa > Chordata > Aves > Trogoniformes > Trogonidae > Apaloderma > Apaloderma vittatum. The sequence continues at coordinate 23,111 of NW_009713452.1, read as the reverse complement.
CATGTCTGGATGCTTTCCCAGGAAACGGTGCTCCAGTATGCATACTGGTTTCTCTGGAAAATAAACTAAATCCACTAGTGCCCCCATTCTTAACTGCTGTCTTCCCTTTCAGTTGATGCATTAGGGCTTCCAGCTTGAAGGTGGGTTTGCCATCACACATTCTCACGTCCTCCCTCTGGTCACGTATCAAAAAACCTCAGAGGTTCCACATGGCATGCACCTAGGGCTTCCATTCCCTCTGGCTGGTATAGGATAGGTTCTCAGAACTTTAACCATTAGGGTATTGTAACTGCAGTGGAAAATTTTATGTAGAGGCTGAGGACCACAGCACCATGGGGGTAGCCCAGGTTAGAAAGCTCTCCAGGAGTCGTGTTGGTACAGTGCCGTAATCTCCTACAGATGCCTTTTCCATCCCAGGTGCCCTTGCAGATGGTAGCTCTGTGGTTCTCAGAATAGAGACTCTAAGTGTTGTGGCAAAAATTTGTGTATAAGCTCATGACTCAGGGGTCATGGGGGTGACTCAGATTAAAAAGCTCTCAAGGAACCAACGGTGGTGCAGGATTGTGAACCCCTTGGCATTCCTTTTGCATCGCAGTTGTCCTAGGAGATGGTAAGTCTGTGGTTCTCAGAATCTTAACCCCAATCTTAATTTTAAACTTAATAGAAAATTTTACAAAAAAGCTATCGACCGTGGGGGTCAAGGAGGTTGCCCAGATTTAAAAGATCTCCAGGAGCCAAAGTTGGTGCAGTGCGGGGCTGTACTTTGGATGACTTTTGCATCTCTGTTGTACTTGGGGCTGGTAGTTCTGTGGTTCACAGAAACACAGCCCTCAGTCTAGTGGTGAATTTTCTGCAGAAGCTTGCAACACTGGGGTCGTGAGCTTCGGCAGAAAATTTTTGCCACTACGCTTAGGTTTAAATTCCTAGAACAAGAGAGCCACCAGCCCCAAGGACAATGGGGATCCAAAAGGCATACAAAGCAGAGCCCAGCAATGTGTCAACATTGGCTCCTGGAGAACTTTCAAATCTGGGCCCCCTGATGCTCCATGTTACTCAACTGGCAGGAGTGCTCCAAGAATTCAGTCCTCTCCTATAGCAATTGGAAGGAAATGAAGCACCATGTGTACGCCACATGGAGCATTCTGGGTTTTTTTCTATTTCTGAGCAGAGGGAGGGCATGAGGAGGTGTGATGGCAAACCTACCTTCATGTTGGAAGCCCTTGTCTGAACAAATTGGCATGCGTACTGGAGTGCTGCTTCCCGGGAAAGTGGCTGGATGTCGCCCGTTGACGGGAAATAGAGAAAATCTTTGTCTGAGTTTGCTTCCCTTTGCGGTGTTAACTTGTCCTCTATTAAACTGCTCTTATCTTAAACCGTATTCCTCTTGCTCTGTTGAGTGAGGCAAGGCTATCCAGCTTGGCTTTAGCCTGGACAATAAACTCCTCAGAGGCATCAACATGCAGAAGCCGCGCAAGTTCCAAGAGAATGACAGAAACAACAATCGTTACAGCTTTAGTCTGCACAACACCAAAACCTGAGTGGATAAAAGCAAAATAAGGACATTTACAGATCATTTTGTTTAAAGCGGTCTCTCTACAGTTGTCCAAAAAAAAGCAGCAGTGCAGATAGAGTGTCTGTGTAAGCTGACATAAACCAGGCTTTAACCACTTCTCAGAAGTGAGAACTGTGTAACTAAGAAGAGGCAACAGTGCTTGCAGATAGGAAAGACATTCCAGTAAAAAATAACACCTGCTTATTACATTTATGTATACACGACATCATTATTGTTTCCCTCCTAAAGATACCAAGCAGAGTACATTCTACACAGGCACTTTATGAACCACTGTGATTCATAAACAGTGTTTATGAATCACTGTTCCTTTCTCCTTGCCAAAATGAACTCCCATGCAGCCCTGATGATAGAAAAAAATGGTGCAAGTCTGCCATAGGTAAAACAATCAAAAATCAGGCCACTTCAAACTTACCATCGCTGGTAGGCTGGGCTATCCCAGCTATTTGTCAACAAAAACGAACAGTTCTCTTCACTAAGTGAAAATCATTAAGTGTTCAGTTCAGTCTCCCTACACTACTCTGACTTGGTTGTTTCTAATTGCTTTCTGTATTAAAACTTGGTTTTGTTTCTAAAAACAATTCATTTTAAAATGTTTTGGCCTTGTACAGCCTTGAAGAGGGTTACTGTTAAATTACAACACGGGAGTAGAGACAAGCATCAGAGCTATTTTCCTACCAGAGCACCACCGTTTCAGAGAAACTATTCTAGAAACAAAGCTAGAAAAGAACTTTTGGAGATGGAACTAGAAAAACAAAACAAAAACTCCCCGCAGGAAGAGCCAGGATAAGAAAAAGTAAATCATCCCAATATCAGCTGGAGAAAAGACACAGCAGGACATAAGCAATCCAAGAGATTCCTGGAATTGATGATAACTTTTTTCTCCAAGCGACAGAGGAACCAACAAGAAGAGGTGCCATTCTAGATCTTGTTCTCACCAACAGGGAGGGGCTTGGGGGCAATGTTAAGCTCATGGGCAGCCTTGTCTGAAGTCACTATGAGATGGTGGATTTTAAGATCCTAAGGGCAGCAAAGAAGGGGAAGCTCAGGAAGCTTGAAACCCTTGACTTCAGAAGAGATGACTTTGGCCTCTTAAAGAACCTGCCTGGTAGCATACCATGGGACAAAACCCTGGAGGGACTGGGAGTCCAGGAAAGCTGGTTGACTTTCAAGGATCGTCTTCAAGCTCAATGGCACTGCATCCCTAGAAAGAAGAAATCAGTCAAAACCGCCAGGAGGCCTATATGGATGAATAAGAAATTCCTGGCCAAAATAAAACACAAAAGAGGAATCCACAAAGGGTGGAAGCAAGGACTGGTAACCTGGGATGATTACAGTGAAATTGCTCATGAAACCATAAACCAGGTTAGAAAAGCTAAATCTCGCCAGGGACATTAAAAATAACAGAGAAGGATTCTACAGGTATGTCAGAGAAAAAAGAAAAATAAGAGAGAATGCGGGGCCTCTCTGGAGGGATACAAGTGACCTGGTTACCAAGGACACAGGGAAGGCTGAAGTACTCAACAACTTTTTTGCTTCAGTCTGCACTGATATCCACTTGAACCACACCACCCAAGTCACAGAAGGAATTGGCTGGGTGTGGGAGAGTGCAGAATGACCCACGGAAGGAGCAGATCAGGTCCAGGAACACTTAGAGAACCTGAAGGTGCACAAGTGCATGGGACCTGATGAGATACACCCATGGGTTCTGAAGGAACTGGCGGCTCAAGTTGCTAGGCCACTGGCCATCATATTTGGGAGGTCTTGGCAGTCTGGTAAAGTTCCCACAGATGGGAAAAGGGGCACCATAACACCCATTTTTAAAAAGGGAAGCAAAGAAAACCCAAGGAACTACAGACCAGTCAGCCTCATCTCTGCCAGTTAAAATCATGGAGCAGATCCTCCCAGTATTTATACGAAGGCACGTATAACAAGGTGATTGGTGACAGCCAACATGGCTTCACTAAGGGAAAATCATGCCTGACTAATTTGGCACTCGGCAGCCTGATGGGCTTCAACTCTTGCTCCTATTGCTAATAAGTTTTCCATCACTAACTCTTCCCATCACACCGTCAAGCTTTCTCAGGGCTTGATCCCCAAACCACGGGGATAAAACTCTCACCATGCTTCAAGCTCTTTTGGAAAACAATTGATATTCACCATCTAAAGCAAACAGTATTTCCAAATCATTTTGTAAGACAATTCAGTGAAAAATAGGATGAGACCTGTCTTTCTGTTGGCTTAGTTATACTTGATTGCTCCTTCCCCAGCTTTCCCATTATCTCAATGATAACGTAACTTGTGAAGAACATTACTTCATCATTAGCAAGAGAGACCCAAGAGGTCTGAAAGTTTGTCCTGAATAATCTGCCTCCTTATTAACAGCAGAGTTATGCAGGCATCAGTGATTCACCTGTAGTTAAATGGGTAAGCTACTTAATTTACAGCTGGGGATTTACCTGGGAAAGCAGGAAAATAATTTCATGGCTCATTGTTTTTCTGTGATCCCATTACACCAAAGGATGATGCTTCCATTTTATCAGTCAAATATGAAATAGGAGTTGAGGAGCAGAGAAGGGATCTTGAACCCCTGCCTAGAGAACGATGGAGAATCCGGTCCAAGCTTACTTTCAGTGCTGAGTATCTTCTTGCCTTCCCCAGAAATATGATGATCTACAGGATATAGTCACTGCAGCTGACAAACCAGTGGTACCTGAGCAAAATAAGGGTATCCTTCAAACACCACCTCGCTCCTGCACCACTGAAGGTGAGAGGTCCCAACGTATCTGGGAGGTCCACCTCCACAGCAGGCGAGATGTGTGGGACGGCAGGAGCTGAGCAGTGTCGAAGACAAAGGAAAGGCACTTCAGTAGCCAGAGGACTACGCACTTGCTAAAGCATCAAAGGCGTGCTGCAGAGTGGAGGTGTGAGAGCTTTTCACAGGAGAGGTTGTCAAGATCTTTTTATAGACGGCAATCAGCACAGAGAGGTTTCAAGCGGGTTTTTCCTCCCGTACAGTTATTCAAATAGTTCACTAGTCAAGACGTTGAAGTCAGTTCCATGAGCAGCAAAATGACTGAAGCCTCCTCTTCCCTGTTTTTGCGTGCTGCTGAATTTGTTGGAAACTAATAAAAGCTGAACCCATGCCAGAAGCCTGTCCCTCCCTCGCGACGCTCTGTGAGGAGTGGTGCTTCACCCAATCTTGTCTCATAAGGCCAGAAGAAACCAAAAGATGTGACAGAAATCAGTCAAACAGTTCAAGTCTTCCCAGGGCATGACCAAGTGGTTTCATAAGGACACAAGACTTCTTGTTTTCCAAAATCATTGCACCAGACTCTGCACAAGCTGTAGCTTGATGGACAATCTCTCTTCTATATTAGCTGATGTATTATATGTTAACACAACAACATTTTGTGCATCAACTAGCAGAAAATCTATCACCTAGGGATTTATTTTAAGAGAGTAAAAATCCACAGGGAGTTTCACATTCAAGTTATCTTTGTAAGATGAACAATGCCATAACCTTAAAATAGTTCATGAGCACGTCACTCTGCAAGTTTTTTTCCACTGCACCCAGATAGACATCTCCTTGACAAGCATGCTGGGGTCAGCTGAGCCCCATTTCATTCTACAATGCCCTCTGCACTGAGGCTGATTCACAGCTTTACTTGTTGCTCTTCTGAGCGCTTGTGAACCTCTGAGCTCTGTTTAGAAGAGCTGGTGGCTCTTGAGCTGCTGTGAGCGTCAACATTGTGGATGCTTCGATCTGTAGGTGCAAGGGAAAAAGAAAAATAATTAAAAAAATACATATCACCTGCCACCCACCTCCACCCTCATCCACACAGGCACTGGAGATGACTAAGAACAATCCAACCGTCCTTTCCAATTTCAGTGAAAATGTTTTAGTCTTAAGTGAAGACACAGTATCAGCAGCTTCTCAGTGCAAGAGCCATTTCCACTTTGAATCACTGTTTCCTGATTCACCACCAGCAGGGCTTTCTGTCTGCAGAGATTAAGAAAGAGCAGATGACGTGGCTAACCTTTGACATACTGCATGTCCCCAGTATGATTTTACCTAGCCCACCTTCTGGGCTGGAGAGGAGGGAGCCGGAATGGCCATTGCTCTCCGTCTTCTTTGGCCAAGGCAGTGGGTCATGCAGCTTCCAAAAATGTTTCTGAACCAGGGTCTGATGTCAATGGTTACTTAAAGCTCCATTACACAATATCATCTTCAGGACCATGACGACCATGATGGGAAAGTCCCATAAAACCCAAGAGTCACCTCGAATTGTTGATCCATAACCCAAGGTGCAGACAGGAACATCTGTCTGCAGCTGTGGCCTTGTCTTCTGCTCAGCGCCATTTAGTCTGAGCTCCCTCCAAGATACTACGAATGAAATTATATAGACTTTGTCCAGTCCAGCAGAGGAAGACTGAGAGCAGAAAATCTACTGAATATATTTTGCCATTTATGTTTTACTGCAGTACAGACAGAGAGGACAACTTCGATCTTCTTTCCAAACCTGCTTGCAGAGCTAGCTAGGCAGATAAGGTTTTTCTGAAGTTTTACTCTGAAATTTCAGCCCAACTGAGACATGCTATCATAATACTGCAAATTGCTTCTAAGAGCTGAACTTTCCCATAAGACCCAGAGGACAGGTGCAAATGTGCCTGCTTTCTGAAGTAGTCCAGCAACAAAGCCCAACACCACAATGAAAATCAGAGTCTTGGGGCCTCAGAGGCCAGGTGCTGCACAAGCACCTGAATGAAAACACCAACTCTTTTCTACAATGTTTTGAGCTATGGCACTGATTTCTGGACAAAAATAGTGACTTTTTTTGCAAAAGACTGTTATCAACCCCCACCTCCTACCCTCAGTCCTCTCCTGTTTCCTGAAGATGATGTTTTACCTGTCTTACCTATAGGACTAGATTGTTTAATTTACCTGAAGTCAACAGCCTCAGCCAGGCTCAAGCTGTTTCTGATCAGAACACATTGGAAAATCCACTGATGAAGCGGACAAAACCTTGTAGCTGGTTCACCATCTGCAGACAATTTCAGAAGTCTCTCCAAAGTGAGTAACCGGTCAGGCCGAAATTTGTCAGCTTCTCATCTCATTTAGGGGTTGTACTTTTTCCTGATTATCTGTGAAAAACATGGGAAAGACTGATATTGCCTAAAAAAATCCCCCCCAAACCAAAGTCAGAGAGAGTACTCTCCCAGGCACGTAACAGCATGATGGCACTGTAGACAGGTGGCCTAATTAAAATCCTTGCTGGCATTCAATTTATTCTGAGTACCACAGGACCTCAGTTTCCACGTGAAAGAGAGAAGCTGGCATCGCAAACCACACAAAACCAGAGCCCCTCTCATTTTCCTTGCAGAGATGCCCTGTGAGTAGCATGGCTTCTCTGCTGGAGGTGCCCTGGAGGATGACCACAGCTCAGCTGGTTTAATTTCCTCCCCAGTTGCTTGTGTTGGATGAGTTTGAGTTCTAGTGTTAGAAGAGCAGTGTCCCAGCTGCAGTATGCAGATCTGCCCCTTCAGGCCAGGGAACGGGACACTGGGACACAAGCAACATTTGTGGCTCTCTCACACACTGGAAGGCAGTTCTTATGTCTGACCCCGGCCAACCTGTCAACCCAGGCTGCCTAGGAGAAGGCCCCAGCAGCAGGATCCTCAGGAGGACAGGAATGTAATCCCGGGCTCTATCAACTAATACACCTAAGCCATAGGAATTAACTATAATTTACAAGTCTTTAAAGCAATACACAAGAGGACAAATCTTTTGAAAGCACCTGAGGCGGTTCTGAACAAAGTCTCATTGACTTTCAAAAGCACTTCTGCTGCTACGGGCAGTAGGTGTCTCCAAAAGTCCCAACCAGAGACACAACCAAACACAGGCTGGAGGAGAGCTTAGCCTTCTGGTCTCTGCTCAGGATTACCTTAAGCACAGCAGTTAAATACTTCAGGGCCTTATGCAAAGGTTTCCCTTTATTTGTCACAGGCCTCAGAGTGTGACCTCCGCCTTGCAAGTTCTGCAAGGAAGTATTGGTGTGAACAAAGTCTCAAAAACAAATTCAGCCACCACAATTCCAAAACTTGCTGCTCTTGCATGCGTTTGGTATAAAAGTGGTCATAAGCCAGGTTACAACTGAAGGGCCTCTAAAAGAACTGTGCGCTCGGTGGGTTGGGCTGGCACTTTAAAGAGACTGCTCTTCAGCAGCTTGGCAATGGTGAAGCACCAATTCAACCTGCTCTCAAGTCTTTGCTGCTGCCCTTCTACCAGAAATCTTGAATTCTGAGTCCCAGGGTGGAAGTTTGGAATGACTTTCACCACTTTGGTGCAATCAGCGTGGGAAGGGATGGATGCTACCAGACTTGTTTGGAATGAAACACTGGCCTGCGCCTTGCGAAGTGGGTCTTCAGCCACAGTGATCCTCAGATATAAGACAGAATATCTGCATGTGCGTCCTTCTTGGCAAAAGAAAATGAAGTGTTATTGGGGTACCTATGTCAGTAGCCATCTGCAGATGAGTGGAGCGCAGGTTCCCACAGGGCGATCGAGAGAGGTTTCAGTTCTTTGCAGCAAAGTCATGCCAAGAGAAAAAAAAGAGAGAGAGCAATAAACAGGACTTTCCTTCATAGCCTTTTCACTCCCGCCCCTGCTCTGCTGCTGCCAAAATCCTGCTTTGGCTCTGGCTCACCACAACACGCCGGGGACAACGTCCCCCCCACCTCTCG